>NW_027448297.1:0-54177 GCF_038048845.1 Mixophyes fleayi
TATGAATTGAATCTTGAATCATGAATTGAATCATGAATCATGAATGAATCATAAATCATGAATTATGAATCTAATCATGAATCATGATTCATGAATTGAATCATGAATCATGAATCGAATCATGAATCATTAATCATGAATTGAATCATGGATTGAATAACGAATCATGAATCATGAATTAAATCATGAATCATGAATCGAATTATGATTCATGAATCATGAATCATGAATTGAATAACGAATCATGAATCATGAATTAAATCATGAATCATGAATCGAATTATGAATCATGAATTAAATCATGAATCTTGAATCGAATCATGAATCATGATCTAATCATGAATCATGAATTGAATCATGAATTGAATCATGAATCATGAATCATGAAATGAATCACGAATCATGAATTGAATCATGAATCATGAATTATGAAATGAATTCAATTAGTTAATTAATTCAATTATGAATTGAATCATGAATCATGAATTGAATCATGAATCATGAATTGAAACATTAAATGAATCATGAATTGAATCATGAATCATGAATCGAATCATAAATCATGAATTGAATCATGAATCATGAATCTTGAATTATGAATCATGAATCATGAATCAAATCATGAATCATGAATCATGAATCGAATCATGAATCATTAATCATGAATCGAATCATGAATCATGAATCATGAATCGAATCATGAATCATGAATTGAATCATGAATCATGAATCTTGAATCATGAATCATGAATCATGAATCAAATCATGAATCATGAATCATGAATTGAATCATGAATCGAATCATGAATCATGAATCATGAATCTTGAATCATGAATCATGAATCAAATCATGAATCTTGAATCATGAATTGAATCATGAATCATGAATCGAATCATGAATCATGAATCAAATCATGATTCATGAATAAGGAATTGAATCATGAATCATGAATCATGAATCATGATTGAATCATGAATCATTAACTGAATCATGAATTGAATCATGAATCATGAATCATGAAATGAATCTTGAATCATGAATTGTATCATGAATCGAATCATGAATCATGAATCGAATCATGAATCATGAATTGAATCATGAATCATGAATTGAATCATGAAATGAATCATGAATTGAATCATGAATCATGAATTGAATCATGAATCATGAATCGAATCATGAATCATGAATTAAATCATGAATCTTGAATCGAATCATGAATCATGAATCGAATCATGAATCATGAATTAAATCATGAATCATGAATCATAAAATGAATCATGAATTTAATCATGAAATGAATTATGAATCATTAATTGAATCATGAATCTTAATTTGAATCATATATCATGAATCTTGAATTGAATCATGAATCGAATCATGAATCATGAATCGAATCATGAATCATGAATCATGAATTTAATCATGAAATGTATTATGAATCATTATTGAATCATGATTAATGAATCATGAATCTTAATTTGAATCATAAATCATGAATCATGAATTGAATCATGAATCATGAACTGAATCATGAATTGAATCATGAATCATGAATCATGAAATGAATCATGAATCATGAATTGAATCATGAATCATGAATTATGAAATGAATTCAATTAATTAATTAATTCAATCATGAATTGAATCATGAATCATGAATTGAATCATGAATCATGAATTGAAACATTAAATGAATCATGAATTGAATCATGAATCATGAATCGAATCATGAATCATGAATTGAATCATGAATCATGAATCTTGAATTATGAATCATGAATCATGAATCTTGAATTATGAATCATGAATCATGAATCAAATCATGAATCATGAATCATGAATCGAATCATGAATCATGAATCATGAATCGAATCATGAATCATGAATCATGAATCGAATAATGAATCATGAATCAAATCATGAATCATGAATCATGAATTGAATCATGAATCATGAATTGAATCATGAATCATGAATCTTGAATCATGAATCATGAATCATAAATCAAATTATGAATCATGAATCATGAATTGAATCATGAATCATGAATCGAATCATGAATCATGAATCAAATCATGATTCATGAATAAGGAATTGAATCATGAATCATGAATCATGAATCATGAATCATGAATCGTGAATTGAATCATGAATCATTAACTGAATCATGAATTGAATCATGAATCATGAATCATGAATCATGAATCATGAATCGTGAATTGAATCATGAATCATTAACTGAATCATGAATTGAATCATGAATCATGAATCATGAAATGAATCTTGAATCATGAATTGTATCATGAATCGAATCATGAATCATGAATCGAATCATGAATCATGAATCGAATCATGAATCATGAATCGAATCATGAATCATGAATTGAATCATGAATCATGAATTGAATCATGAAATGAATCATGAATTGAATCATGAATCATGAATCGAATCATGAATCATGAATCGAATCATGAATCATGAATTGAATCATGAATCATGAATCATGAATTGAATCATGAATCATGAATTGAATCATGAATCATGAATCGAATCATGAATCATGAATTAAATCATGAATCTTGAATCGAATCATGAATCATGAATCGAATCATGAATCATGAATTGAATCATGAATCATGAATCATAAAATGAATCATGAATTTAATCATGAAATGAATTATGAATCATTAATTGAATCATGAATCTTAATTTGAATCATATATCATGAATCTTGAATGAATCATGAATTGAATCATGAATCATGAATCGATTCATGAATCATGAATCATAAAATGAATCATGAATCATAAATTGAATCATGAATCATGAATTTAATCATGAAATGTATTATGAATCATTATTGAATCATGATTAATGAATCATGAATCTTAATTTGAATCATAAATCATGAATCATGAATTGAATCATGAATCATGAACTGAATCATGAATTGAATAATGAATCATGAATCGATTCATGAATCATGAATCATAAAATGAATCATGAATCATAAATTGAATCATGAATCATGAATTTAATCATGAAATGTATTATGAATCATTATTGAATCATGATTAATGAATCATGAATCTTAATTTGAATCATAAATCATGAATCATGAATTGAATCATGAATCATGAATCGAATCATGAATCATGAATTGAATCATGAATCATGAATTGAATCATTAAATGAATCATTAATTAAATCATGAATCATGAATCGAATAATGAATCATGAATTGAATCATGAATTGAATCATTAATCATGAATCATGAAATCAATCATGAATTGAATCATGAAATGAATCATGAATCATGAAATGAATCATGAATCATGAATTGAATCATAAATCATTAATCATGAATTGAATCTTGAATCATGAACTAAATCATGAATCTAATCATGAATCATGACTCATGAATCATGAATTGAATCATGAATCATGAATCATGAATCATGAATCGAATCATGAATCATGAATCATGAATTGAATCATGAATCATGAATTCAATCATGAATTGAATCATGAATCATGAATCGAATCATGAATAAGGAATTGAATAATGAATCATGAATCATTAATGATGAATCGTGAATTCAATCATAAATCATGAACTGAATCATGAATTGAATCATGAATCATGAAATTAATCATGAATCATGAATTGAATCATGAAATAAATCATGAATTGAATCATGAATCATGAATCAAATCATGAATCATGAATCATGAATCATGAATTGAATCATGAATCATGAATCATGAATTGAATCATGAATCATGAATCATGAATTGAATCATGAATCTTGAATCGAATCATGAATCCTGAATCGAATCATGAATCATAAATTGAATCATGAATCATAAAATGAATCATGAATTTAATCATGAAATGAATTATGAATCATTAATTGAATCATGAATCATGAACTGAATCATTAATTGAATCATGAATCATGAATCATGAAATGAATCATGAATCATGAATTGAATCATGAATCATGAATCGAATCATGAATCATGAATTGAATCATGAATCATGAATTGAATCATGAAATGAATCATGAATTGAATCATGAATCATGAATTGAATCATGAATCATGAATCGAATCATGAATCATGAATTAAATCATGAATCTGAATCGAATCATGAATCATGAATCGAATCATGAATCATGAATTGAATCATGAATCATGAATCATGAAATGAATCATGAATCATGAATTGAATCATGAATCATGAATTATGAAATGAATTCAATTAATTAATTAATTCAATCATGAATTGAATCATGAATCATGAATTGAATCATGAATTGAAACATTAAATGAATCATGAATTGAATCATGAATCATGAATCGAATCATGAATCATGAATTGAATCATGAATCATGAATCTTGAATTATGAATCATGAATCATGAATCAAATCATGAATCATGAATCATGAATCGAATCATGAATCATGAATCATGAATCGAATCATGAATCATGAATCATGAATCGAATCATGAATCATGAATTGAATCATAAATCATGAATCGAATCATGAATCATGAATTGAATCATGAATCATGAATTGAATCATGAAATGAATCATGAATTGAATCATGAATCATGAATTGAATCATGAATCATGAATCTTGAATCATGAATCATGAATCATGAATCAAATCATGAATCATGAATCATGAATTGAATCATGAATCATGAATCGAATCATGAATCATGAATCAAATCATGATTCATGAATAAGGAATTGAATCATGAATCATGAATCATGAATCATGAATCATGAATCGTGAATTGAATCATGAATCATTAACTGAATCATGAATTGAATCATGAATCATGAATCATGAAATGAATCTTGAATCATGAATTGTATCATGAATCGAATCATGAATCATAATTCATGAATTGAATCATGAATCATGAATTAAATCATGAAATGAATCATGAATTGAATCATGAATCATGAATCGAATCATGAATCATGAATTGAATCATGAATCATGAATCATGAATCATGAATTGAATCATGAATCATGAATCATGAATTGAATCATGAATCATGAATTATGAAATGAATTCAATTAATTAATTAATTCAATCATGAATTGAATCATGAATCATGAATTGAATCATGATTAATGAATTGAAACATTAAATGAATCATGAATTGAATCTTGAATCATGAATCGAATCATGAATCATGAATTGAATCATGAAATGAATCATGAATTGAATCATGAATCTTTAATTGAATCATGAATCATGAATCGAATCATGAATCATGAATTAAATCATGAATCTTGAATCGAATCATGAATCATGAATCGAATCATGAATCATGAATTGAATCATGAATTGAATCATGAATCATGAATCATGAAATGAATCATGAATCATGAATTGAATCATGAATCATGAATTATGAAATGAATTCAATTAATTAATTAATTCAATCATGAATTGAATCATGAATCATGAATTGAATCATGAATCATGAATTGAAACATTAAATGAATCATGAATTGAATCATGAATCATGAATCGAATCATGAATCATGAATTGAATCATGAATCATGAATCTTGAATTATGAATCATGAATCATGAATCAAATCATGAATCATGAATCATGAATCGAATCATGAATCATGAATCATGAATCGAATCATGAATTGAATCATGAATCATGAATCTTGAATCATGAATCATGAATCATGAATCAAATCATGAATCATGAATCATGAATTGAATCATGAATCATGAATCGAATCATGAATCATGAATCATGAATCGAATCATGAATCATGAATTGAATCATGAATCATGAATCTTGAATCATGAATCATGAATCATGAATCAAATCATGAATCATGAATCATGAATTGAATCATGAATCATGAATCGAATCATGAATCATGAATCAAATCATGATTCATGAATAAGGAATTGAATCATGAATCATGAATCATGAATCATGAATCATGAATCGTGAATTGAATCATGAATCATTAACTGAATCATGAATTGAATCATGAATCATGAATCATGAAATGAATCTTGAATCATGAATTGTATCATGAATCGAATCATGAATCATGAATCATGAATTGAATCATGAATCATGAATTAAATCATGAAATGAATCATGAATTGAATCATGAATCATGAATCGAATCATGAATCATGAATTGAATCATGAATCATGAATCATGAATCATGAATTGAATCATGAATCATGAATCATGAATTGAATCATGAATCATGAATTATGAAATGAATTCAATTAATTAATTAATTCAATCATGCATTGAATCATGAATCATGAATTGAATCATGAATCATGAATTGAAACATTAAATGAATCATGAATTGAATCTTGAATCATGAATCGAATCATGAATCATGAATCTTGAATTATGAATCATGAATCATGAATCAAATCATGAATCATGAATCATGAATCGAATCATGAATCATGAATCATGAATCGAATCATGAATCATGAATCATGAATCATGAATTGAATCATGAATCATGAATCTTGAATCATGAATCATGAATCATGAATCAAATCATGAATCATGAATCATGAATTGAATCATGAATCATGAATTGAATCATGAATCATGAATCTTGAATCATGAATCATGAATCATGAATCAAATTATGAATCATGAATCATGAATTGAATCATGAATCATGAATCATGAATCAAATCATGATTCATGAATAAGGAATTGAATCATGAATCATGAATCATGAATCATGAATCATGAATCGTGAATTGAATCATGAATCATGAATCATGAATCATGAATCATGAATCGTGAATTGAATCATGAATCATTAACTGAATCATGAATTGAATCATGAATCATGAATCATGAATCATGAATCATGAATCGTGAATTGAATCATGAATCATTAACTGAATCATGAATTGAATCATGAATCATGAATCATGAAATGAATCTTGAATCATGAATTGTATCATGAATCGAATCATGAATCATGAATCATGAATTGAATCATGAATCATGAATTAAATCATGAAATGAATCATGAATTGAATCATGAATCATGAATCGAATCATGAATCATGAATTGAATCATGAATCATGAATCATGAATTGAATCATGAATCATGAATCATGAATTGAATCATGAATCATGAATTATGAAATGAATTCAATTAATTAATTAATTCAATCATGAATTGAATCATGAATCATGAATTGAATCATGAATCATGAATTGAAACATTAAATGAATCATGAATTGAATCTTGAATCATGAATCGAATCATGAATCATGAATTGAATCATGAAATGAATCATGAATTGAATCATGAATCATGAATTGAATCATGAATCATGAATCGAATCATGAATCATGAATTAAATCATGAATCTTGAATCGAATCATGAATCATGAATCGAATCATGAATCATGAATTGAATCATGAATTGAATCATGAATCATGAATCATGAAATGAATCATGAATCATGAATTGAATCATGAATCATGAATTATGAAATGAATTCAATTAATTAATTAATTCAATCATGAATTGAATCATGAATCATGAATTGAATCATGAATCATGAATTGAAACATTAAATGAATCATGAATTGAATCATGAATCATGAATCGAATCATGAATCATGAATTGAATCATGAATCATGAATCTTGAATTATGAATCATGAATCATGAATCAAATCATAAATCATGAATCATGAATCGAATCATGAATCATGAATCATGAATCGAATCATGAATCATGAATCATGAATCGAATCATGAATCATGAATTGAATCATGAATCATGAATCTTGAATCATGAATCATGAATCATGAATCAAATCATGAATCATGAATCATGAATTGAATCATGAATCATGAATCGAATCATGAATCATGAATCATGAATCGAATCATGAATCATGAATTGAATCATGAATCATGAATCTTGAATCATGAATCATGAATCATGAATCAAATCATGAATCATGAATCATGAATTGAATCATGAATCATGAATCGAATCATGAAACATGAATCAAATCATCATTCATGAATAAGGAATTGAATCATGAATCATGAATCATGAATCATGAATCATGAATCGTGAATTGAATCATGAATCATTAACTGAATCATGAATTGAATCATGAATCATGAATCATGAAATGAATCTTGAATCATGAATTGTATCATGAATCGAATCATGAATCATGAATCATGAATTGAATCATGAATCATGAATTAAATCATGAAATGAATCATGAATTGAATCATGAATCATGAATCGAATCATGAATCATGAATTGAATCATGAATCATGAATCATGAATCATGAATTGAATCATGAATCATGAATCATGAATTGAATCATGAATCATGAATTATGAAATGAATTCAATTAATTAATTAATTCAATCATGAATTGAATCATGAATCATGAATTGAATCATGAATCATGAATTGAAACATTAAATGAATCATGAATTGAATCTTGAATCATGAATCGAATCATGAATCATGAATCTTGAATTATGAATCATGAATCATGAATCAAATCATGAATCATGAATCATGAATCGAATCATGAATCATGAATCATGAATCGAATCATGAATCATGAATCATGAATCGAATCATGAATCATGAATTGAATCATGAATCATGAATCTTGAATCATGAATCATGAATCATGAATCAAATCATGAATCATGAATCATGAATTGAATCATGAATCATGAATTGAATCATGAATCATGAATCTTAAAATCATGAATCATGAATCATGAATCAAATTATGAATCATGAATCATGAATTGAATCATGAATCATGAATCATGAATCAAATCATGATTCATGAATAAGGAATTGAATCATGAATCATGAATCATGAATCATGAATCATGAATCGTGAATTGAATCATGAATCATGAATCATGAATCATGAATCATAAATCGTGAATTGAATCATGAATCATGAATCAAATCATGATTCATGAATAAGGAATTGAATCATGAATCATGAATCATGAATCATGAATCATGAATCATGAATCGTGAATTGAATCATGAATCATTAACTGAATCATGAATTGAATCATGAATCATGAATCATGAATCATGAATCATGAATCGTGAATTGAATCATGAATCATTAACTGAATCATGAATTGAATCATGAATCATGAATCATGAAATGAATCTTGAATCATGAATTGTATCATGAATCGAATCATGAATCATGAATCGAATCATGAATCATGAATTGAATCATGAATCATGAATTGAATCATGAAATGAATCATGAATTGAATCATGAATCATGAATCGAATCATGAATCATGAATCGAATCATGAATCATGAATTAAATCATGAATCATGAATCATGAATTGAATCATGAATCATGAATTGAATCATGAATCATGAATCGAATCATGAATCATGAATTAAATCATGAATCTTGAATCGAATCATGAATCATGAATCGAATCATGAATCATGAATTGAATCATGAATCATGAATCATAAAATGAATCATGAATTTAATCATGAAATGAATTATGAATCTTTAATTGAATCATGAATCTTAATTTGAATCATATATCATGAATCTTGAATTGAATCATGAATTGAATCATGAATCATGAATCGATTCATGAATCATGAATCATAAAATGAATCATGAATCATAAATTGAATCATGAATCATGAATTTAATCATGAAATGTATTATGAATCATTATTGAATCATGATTAATGAATCATGAATCTTAATTTGAATCATAAATCATGAATCATGAATTGAATCATGAATCATGAACTGAATCATGAATTGAATCATGAATCATGAATCATGAAATGAATCATGAATCATAAATTGAATCATGAATCATGAATCGAATCATGAATCATGAATTGAATCATGAATCATGAATTGAATCATTAAATGAATCATTAATTGAATCATGAATCATGAATCGAATCATGAATCATGAATTGAATCATGAATTGAATCATTAATCATGAATCATGAAATGAATCATGAATTGAATCATGAAATGAATCATGAATTGAATCATGAAATGAATCATGAATTGAATCATGAAATGAATCATGAATCATGAATTGAATCATAAATCATTAATCATGAATTGAATCATGAATCATGAATCATGAATCGAATCATGAATCATGAATCATGAATTGAATCATGAATCATGAATTCAATCATGAAATGAATCATGAATCATGAATCGAATCATGAATAAGGAATTGAATAATGAATCATGAATCATTAATCATGAATCGTGAATTGAATCATAAATCATGAACTGAATCATGAATTGAATCATGAATCATGAAATTAATCATGAATCATGAATTGAATCATGAAATAAATCATGAATTGAATCATGAATCATGAATCAAATCATGAATCATGAATCATGAATCATGAATTGAATCATGAATTGAATCATGAATCATGAATCATGAATTGAATCATGAATCTTGAATCAAATCATGAATCCTGAATCGAATCATGAATCATGAATTGAATCATGAATCATAAAATGAATCATGAATTTAATCATGAAATGAATTATGAATCATTAATTGAATCATGAATCATGAACTGAATCATTAATTGAATCATGAATCATGAATCATGAAATGAATCATGAATCATGAATTGAATCATGAATCATGAATCGAATCATGAATCATGAATTGAATCATGAATCATGAATTGAATCATGAAATGAATCATGAATTGAATCATGAATCATGAATTAAATCATAAATCATGAATCGAATCATGAATCATGAATTAAATCATGAATCTTGAATCGAATCATGAATCATGAATCGAATCATGAATCATGAATCGAATCATGAATCATGAATTGAATCATGAATTGAATCATGAATCATGAATTAAATCATGAATCTTGAATCGAATCATGAATCATGAATCGAATCATGAATCATGAATTGAATCATGAATTGAATCATGAATCATGAATCATGAAATGAATCATGAATCATGAATTGAATCATGAAACATGAATTATGAAATGAATTCAATTAATTAATTAATTAAATCATGAATTGAATCATGAATCATGAATTGAATCATGAATCATGAATTGAAACATTAAATGAATCATGAATTGAATCATGAATCATGAATCGAATCATGAATTAAATCATGAATCATGAATCTTGAATTATGAATCATGAATCATGAATCAAATCATGAATCATGAATCATGAATCGAATCATGAATCATGAATTGAATCATGAATCATGAATCATGAATCGAATCATGAATCATAAATTGAATCATGAATCATGAATCTTGAATCATGAATCATGAATCATGAATCAAATCATGAATCATGAATCATGAATTGAATCATGAATCATGAATCGAATCATGAATCATGAATCATAAATCAAATCATGAATCATGAATTGAATCATGAATCAAATCATGAATCATGAATCGTGAATTGAATCATGAATCATTGACTGAATCATGAATTGAATCATGAATCATGAATCATGAAATGAATCTTGAATCATGAATTGTATCATGAATCGAATTATGAATCATGAATCATGAATTGAATCATGAATCATGAATTAAATCATGAAATGAATCATGAATTGAATCATGAATCATGAATCGAATCATGAATCATGAATTGAATCATGAATCATGAATCATGAATTGAATCATGAATCATGAATCATGAATTGAATCATGAATCATGAATTATGAAATGAATTCAATTAATTAATTAATTCAATCATGAATTGAATCATGAATCATGAATTGAATCATGAATCATGAATTGAAACATTAAATGAATCATGAATTGAATCTTGAATCATGAATCGAATCATGAATCATGAATCTTGAATTATGAATCATGAATCATGAATCAAATCATGAATCATGAATCATAAATCGAATCATGAATCATGAATTGAATCATGAATCATGAATCTTGAATCATGAATCATGAATCATGAATCAAATCATGAATCATGAATCATGAATCATGAATTGAATCATGAATCATGAATTGAATCATGAATCATGAATCATGAAATGAATCTTGAATCATGAATTGTATCATGAATCGAATCATGAATCATGAATCATGAATTGAATCATGAATCATGAATTAAATCATGAAATGAATCATGAATTGAATCATGAATCGAATCATGAATCATGAATTGAATCATGAATCATGAATCATGAATCATGAATTGAATCATGAATCATGAGTCATGAATTGAATCATGAATCATGAATTATGAAATGAATTCAATTAATTAATTAATTCAATCATGAATTGAATCATGAATCATGAATTGAATCATGAATCATGAATTGAAACATTAAATGAATCATGAATTGAATCTTGAATCATGAATCGAATCATGAATCATGAATTGAATCATGAAATGAATCATGAATTGAATCATGAATCATGAATTGAATCATGAATCATGAATCGAATCATGAATCATGAATTAAATCATGAATCTTGAATCGAATCATGAATCATGAATCGAATCATGAATCATGAATTGAATCATGAATTGAATCATGAATCATGAATCATGAAATGAATCATGAATCATGAATTGAATCATGAATCATGAATTATGAAATGAATTCAATTAATTAATTAATTCAATCATGAATTGAATCATGAATCATGAATTGAATCATGAATCATGAATTGAAACATTAAATGAATCATGAATTGAATCATGAATCATGAATCGAATCATGAATCATGAATTGAATCATGAATCATGAATCTTGAATTATGAATCATGAATCATGAATCAAATCATGAATCATGAATCATGAATCGAATCATGAATCATGAATCATGAATCGAATCATGAATCATGAATCATGAATCGAATCATGAATCATGAATTGAATCATGAATCATGAATCTTGAATCATGAATCATGAATCATGAATCAAATCATGAATCATGAATCATGAATTGAATCATGAATCATGAATCGAATCATGAATCATGAATCGAATCATGAATCATGAATTGAATCATGAATCATGAATCTTGAATCATGAATCATGAATCATGAATCAAATCATGAATCATGAATCATGAATTGAATCATGAATCATGAATCGAATCATGAATCATGAATCAAATCATGATTCATGAATAAGGAATTGAATCATGAATCATGAATCATGAATCATGAATCATGAATCGTGAATTGAATCATGAATCATTAACTGAATCATGAATTGAATCATGAATCATGAATCATGAAATGAATCTTGAATCATGAATTGTATCATGAATCGAATCATGAATCATGAATCATGAATTGAATCATGAATCATGAATTAAATCATGAAATGAATCATGAATTGAATCATGAATCATGAATCATGAAATGAATCTTGAATCATGAATTGTATCATGAATCGAATCATGAATCATGAATCATGAATTGAATCATGAATCATGAATTAAATCATGAAATGAATCATGAATTGAATCATGAATCGAATCATGAATCATGAATTGAATCATGAATCATGAATCATGAATCATGAATTGAATCATGAATCATGAGTCATGAATTGAATCATGAATCATGAATTATGAAATGAATTCAATTAATTAATTAATTCAATCATGAATTGAATCATGAATCATGAATTGAATCATGAATCATGAATTGAAACATTAAATGAATCATGAATTGAATCTTGAATCATGAATCGAATCATGAATCATGAATTGAATCATGAAATGAATCATGAATTGAATCATGAATCATGAATTGAATCATGAATCATGAATCGAATCATGAATCATGAATTAAATCATGAATCTTGAATCGAATCATGAATCATGAATCGAATCATGAATCATGAATTGAATCATGAATTGAATCATGAATCATGAATCATGAAATGAATCATGAATCATGAATTGAATCATGAATCATGAATTATGAAATGAATTCAATTAATTAATTAATTCAATCATGAATTGAATCATGAATCATGAATTGAATCATGAATCATGAATTGAAACATTAAATGAATCATGAATTGAATCATGAATCATGAATCGAATCATGAATCATGAATTGAATCATGAATCATGAATCTTGAATTATGAATCATGAATCATGAATCAAATCATGAATCATGAATCATGAATCGAATCATGAATCATGAATCATGAATCGAATCATGAATCATGAATCATGAATCGAATCATGAATCATGAATTGAATCATGAATCATGAATCTTGAATCATGAATCATGAATCATGAATCAAATCATGAATCATGAATCATGAATTGAATCATGAATCATGAATCGAATCATGAATCATGAATCGAATCATGAATCATGAATTGAATCATGAATCATGAATCTTGAATCATGAATCATGAATCATGAATCAAATCATGAATCATGAATCATGAATTGAATCATGAATCATGAATCGAATCATGAATCATGAATCAAATCATGATTCATGAATAAGGAATTGAATCATGAATCATGAATCATGAATCATGAATCATGAATCGTGAATTGAATCATGAATCATTAACTGAATCATGAATTGAATCATGAATCATGAATCATGAAATGAATCTTGAATCATGAATTGTATCATGAATCGAATCATGAATCATGAATCATGAATTGAATCATGAATCATGAATTAAATCATGAAATGAATCATGAATTGAATCATGAATCATGAATCGAATCATGAATCATGAATTGAATCATGAATCATGAATCATGAATTGAATCATGAATCATGAATCATGAATTGAATCATGAATCATGAATTATGAAATGAATTCAATTAATTAATTAATTCAATCATGAATTGAATCATGAATCATGAATTGAATCATGAATCATGAATTGAAACATTAAATGAATCATGAATTGAATCTTGAATCATGAATCGAATCATGAATCATGAATCTTGAATTATGAATCATGAATCATGAATCAAATCATGAATCATGAATCATGAATCGAATCATGAATCATGAATCATGAATCGAATCATGAATCATGAATCATGAATTGAATCATGAATCATGAATTGAATCATGAATCATGAATCATGAATCATGAATCAAATCATGAATCATGAATCATGAATTGAATCATGAATCATGAATTGAATCATGAATCATGAATCTTGAATCATGAATCATGAATCATGAATCAAATTATGAATCATGAATCATGAATTGAATCATGAATCATGAATCAAATCATGATTCATGAATAAGGAATTGAATCATGAATCATGAATCATGAATCATGAATCATGAATCGTGAATTGAATCATGAATCATGAATCATGAATCATGAATCATAAATCGTGAATTGAATCATGAATCATGAATCATGAATCATGAATCATGAATCGTGAATTGAATCATGAATCATTAACTGAATCATGAATTGAATCATGAATCATGAATCATGAATCATGAATCATGAATCATGAATCGTGAATTGAATCATGAATCATTAACTGAATCATGAATTGAATCATGAATCATGAATCATGAAATGAATCTTGAATCATGAATTGTATCATGAATCGAATCATGAATCATGAATCGAATCATGAATCATGAATTGAATCATGAATCATGAATTGAATCATGAAATGAATCATGAATTGAATCATGAATCATGAATCGAATCATGAATCATGAATCGAATCATGAATCATGAATTAAATCATGAATCATGAATCATGAATTGAATCATGAATCATGAATTGAATCATGAATCATGAATCGAATCATGAATCATGAATTAAATCATGAATCTTGAATCGAATCATGAATCATGAATCGAATCATGAATCATGAATTGAATCATGAATCATGAATCATAAAATGAATCATGAATTTAATCATGAAATGAATTATGAATCATTAATTGAATCATGGATCTTAATTTGAATCATATATCATGAATCTTGAATTGAATCATGAATTGAATCATGAATCATGAATCGATTCATGAATCATGAATCATAAAATGAATCATGAATCATAATTGAATCATGAATCATGAATTTAATCATGAAATGTATTATGAATCATTATTGAATCATGATTAATGAATCATGAATCTTAATTTGAATCATAAATCATGAATCATGAATTGAATCATGAATCATGAACTGAATCATGAATTAAATCATGAATCATGAATCATGAAATGAATCATGAATCATAAATTGAATCATGAATCATGAATCGAATCATGAATCATGAATTGAATCATGAATCATGAATTGAATCATTAAATGAATCATTAATTGAATCATGAATCATGAATCGAATCATGAATCATGAATTGAATCATGAATTGAATCATTAATCATGAATCATGAAATGAATCATGAATTAAATCATGAAATGAATCATGAATTGAATCATGAAATGAATCATGAATCATGAATTGAATCATAAATCATTAATCATGAATTGAATCATGAATCATGAATCATGAATCATGAATCGAATCATGAATCATGAATCATGAATTGAATCATGAATCATGAATTCAATCATGAATTGAATCATGAATCATGAATCGAATCATGAATAAGGAATTGAATAATGAATCATGAATCATTAATCATGAACCGTGAATTGAATCATAAATCATGAACTGAATCATGAATTGAATCATGAATCATGAAATTAATCATGAATCATGAATTGAATCATGAAATAAATCATGAATTGAATCATGAATCATGAATCAAATCATGAATCATGAATCATGAATCATGAATTGAATCATGAATTGAATCATGAATCATGAATTGAATCATGAATCTTGAATCGAATCATGAATCCTGAATCGAATCATGAATCATGAATTGAATCATGAATCATAAAATGAATCATGAATTTAATCATGAAATGAATTATGAATCATTAATTGAATCATGAATCATGAACTGAATCATTAATTGAATCATGAATCATGAATCATGAAATGAATCATGAATCATGAATTGAATCATGAATCATGAATCGAATCATGAATCATGAATTGAATCATGAATCATGAATTGAATCATGAAATTAATCATGAATTGAATCATGAATCATGAATTAAATCATAAATCATGAATCGAATCATGAATCATGAATTAAATCATGAATCTTGAATCGAATCATGAATCATGAATCGAATCATGAATCATGAATCGAATCATGAATCATGAATTGAATCATGAATTGAATCATGAATCATGAATTAAATCATGAATCTTGAATCGAATCATGAATCATGAATCGAATCATGAATCATGAATTGAATCATGAATTGAATCATGAATCATGAATCATGAAATGAATCATGAATCATGAATTGAATCATGAAACATGAATTATGAAATGAATTCAATTAATTAATTAATTAAATCATGAATTGAATCATGAATCATGAATTGAATCATGAATCATGAATTGAAACATTAAATGAATCATGAATTGAATCATGAATCATGAATCGAATCATGAATTAAATCATGAATCATGAATCTTGAATATGAATCATGAATCATGAATCAAATCATGAATCATGAATCATGAATCGAATCATGAATCATGAATTGAATCATGAATCATGAATCATGAATCGAATCATGAATCATGAATTGAATCATGAATCATGAATCTTGAATCATGAATCATGAATCATGAATCAAATCATGAATCATGAATCATGAATCGAATCATGAATCATGAATCATAAATCAAATCATGAATCATGAATTGAATCATGAATCATGAATCTTGAATCATGAATCATGAATCATGAATCAAATCATGAATCATGAATCGTGAATTGAATCATGAATCATTAACTGAATCATGAATTGAATCATGAATCATGAATCATGAAATGAATCTTGAATCATGAATTGTATCATGAATCGAATTATGAATCATGAATCATGAATTGAATCATGAATCATGAATTAAATCATGAAATGAATCATGAATTGAATCATGAATCATGAATCGAATCATGAATCATGAATTGAATCATGAATCATGAATCATGAATTGAATCATGAATCATGAATCATGAATTGAATCATGAATCATGAATTATGAAATGAATTCAATTAATTAATTAATTCAATCATGAATTGAATCATGAATCATGAATTGAATCATGAATCATGAATTGAAACATTAAATGAATCATGAATTGAATCTTGAATCATGAATCGAATCATGAATCATGAATCTTGAATTATGAATCATGAATCATGAATCAAATCATGAATCATGAATCATAAATCGAATCATGAATCATGAATCGAATCATGAATCATGAATCATGAATCGAATCATGAATCATGATTGAATCATGAATCATGAATCTTGAATCATGAATCATGAATCATGAATCAAATCATGAATCATGAATCATGAATTGAATCATGAATCATGAATTGAATCATGAATCATGAATCATGAATTGAATCATGAATCATGAATCTTGAATCATGAATCATGAATCATGAATCGTGAATTGAATCATGAATCATGAATCATGAATCATGAATCATGAATCGTGAATTGAATCATGAATCATGAATCAAATCATGATTGATGAATAAGGAATTGAATCATGAATCATGAATCATGAATCATGAATCATGAATCGTGAATTGAATCATGAATCATTAACTGAATCATGAATTGAATCATGAATCATGAATTATGAAATGAATCTTGAATCATGAATTGTATCATGAATCGAATCATGAATCATGAATCGAATCATGAATCATGAATTGAATCATGAATCATGAATTGAATCATGAAATGAATCATGAATTGAATCATGAATCATGAATTGAATCATGAATCATGAATCGAATCATGAATCATGAATTGAATCATGAATCATGAATCATGAATCATGAATTGAATCATGAATCATGAATCATGAATTGAATCATGAATCATGAATCGAATCATGAATCATATATTAAATCATGAATCTTGAATCGAATCATGAATCTCTTGAATCGAATCATGAATCATGAATTGAATCATGAATCATGAATCATAAAATGAATCATGAATTTAATCATGAAATGAATTATGAATCATTAATTGAATCATGAATCTTAATTTGAATCATATATCATGAATCTTGAATTGAATCATGAATCGAATCATGAATCATGAATCGAATCATGAATCATGAATCATAAAATGAATCATGAATCATAAATTGAATCATGAATCATGAATTTAATCATGAAATGTATTATGAATCATTATTGAATCATGATTAATGAATCATGAATCTTAATTTGAATCATAAATCATGAATCATGAATTGAATCATGAATCATGAACTGAACATGAATTGAATCATGAATCATGAATCATGAAATGAATCATAAATCATAAATTGAATCATGAATCATGAATCAAATCATGAATCATGAATTGAATCATGAATCAGGAATTGAATCATTAAATGAATCATGAATTGAATCATGAATCATGAATCGAATCATGAATCATGAATTGAATCATGAATTGAATCATTAATCATGAATCATGAAATGAATCATGAATTGAATCATGAATGAATCATGAATCATGAATTGAATCATAAATCATTATCATGAATTGAATCTTGAATCATGAACTAAATCATGAATCTAATCATGAATCATGACTCATGAATCATGAATTGAATCATGAATCATGAATCATGAATCGAATCATGAATCATGAATCATGAATTGAATCATGAATCATGAATTCAATCATGAATTGAATCATGAATCATGAATCGAATCATGAATAAGGAATCGAATCATGAATCATGAATCGTGAATTGAATCATAAATCATGAACTGAATCATGAATTGAATCATGAATCATGAAATTAATCATGAATCATGAATTGAATCATGAAATGAATCATGAATTGAATCATGAATCATGAATCAAATCATGAATCATGAATCATGAATCATGAATTGAATCATGAATCATGAATCATGAATTGAATCATGAATCATGAATCGAATCATGAATCATGAATTAAATCATGAATCTTGAATCGAATCATGAATCATGAAATGAATCATGAATTAAATCATGAATCTTGAATCGAATCATGAATCATGAAATGAATCATGAATAATGAATTGAATCATGAATCGAATCATGAATCATGAATTGAATCATGAATCATGAATTGAATCATGAAATAAATCATTAATTGAATCATGAATTATGAATCGAATCATGAATCATGAATTGAATCATGAATCATGAAATGAATCATGAATTGAATCATGAATTGAATCATGAATCATGCATTGAATCATGAATCATGAATCATGAATCGAATCATGAATCATGAATTGAATCATGAATCATGAATTGAATCATGAATCATGAATCGAATCATGAATTAAATCATGAATCATGAAATGAATCATGAAATGAATCATTAATTGAATAATGAATCATGAATTGAATCATGAACCATAAATCATGATTCATGAATTGAATCATGAATCATGAATCGAATCATGAATCATTAATCATGAATTGAATCATGGATTGAATAACGAATCATGAATCATGAATTAAATCATGAATCATGAATCGAATTATGATTCATGAATCATGAATTGAATCATGAATTAAATCATGAATCATGAATCGAATCATGAATCATGAATTAAATCATGAATCTTGAATCGAATCATGAATCATGAATCGAATCATGAATCATGAATTGAATCATGAATCATGAATCATGAAATGAATCATGAATCATGAATTGAATCATGAATCATGAATTATGAAATGAATTCAATTAATTAATTAATTCAATCATGAATTGAATCACGAATCATGAATTGAATCATGAATCATGAATTGAATCATGCATCATGAATCAAATCATGAATCATGAATTAAATCATGATTCATGAATTGAATCATGAATCATGAATCATGAATTGAATCATGAATCATGAATCATGAATTGAATCATGAATCATGAATCGTATCATGAATCATGAATTAAATCATGAATCTTGAATCGAATCATGAATCATGAATTCAATCATGAATCATGAAATGAATCATGAATTTAATCATGAAATGAATTATGAATCATTAATTGAATCATGAATCATGAACTGAATTATTAATTGAGTCATGAATCATGAATCATGAAATGAATCATGAATAATGAATGGAATCATGAATCATGAATCGAATCATGAATCATGAATTGAATCATGAATCATGAATTGAATCATGAATCTTGAAATGAATCATGAATTGAATCATGAATTGAATCATGAATCATGAATTGAATCATGAATCATGAATTGAATCATAAATAATGAATTAAGAATCTAATCATGAATCATGAATCATAAATTGAATCATGAATCATGAATCATGAATCATGAATCATGAATCGAATCATGAATCATGAATCATGAATTGAATCATGAATCATGAATTGAATCATGAATCATGAATTGAATCATGCATCATGAATTGAATCATGAATCATGAATCTAATCATGAATTAAATCATGAATCATGAAATGAATCATGAATTGAATCATTAATTGAATCATGAATCATGAATTGAATCATGAAATGAATCATTCATTGAATAATGAATCATGAATTGAATCATGAACCATAAATCATGATTCTTGAATTGAATCATGAATCATGAATCGAATCATGAATCATTAATCATGAATTGAATCATGGATTGAATAACGAATCATGAATCATGAATTAAATCATGAATCATGAATCGAATTATGATTCATGAATCATGAATCATGAATTGAATCATGAATCATGAATCATGAATTAAATCATGAATCATGAATCGAATCATGAATTAAATCATGAATCTTGAATCGAATCATGAATCATGAATCGAATCATGAATCATGAATTGAATCATGAATTGAATCATGAATCATGAAATGAATCATGAATCATGAATTGAATCATGAATCATGAATTATGAAATGAATTCAATTAATTAATTAATTCAATCATGAATTGAATCATGAATCATGAATTGAATCATGAATCATGAATTGAAACATTAAATGAATCATGAATTGAATCATGAATTAAATCATGAATCATGAATCGAATCATGAATTAAATCATGAATCTTGAATCGAATCATGAATCATGAATCGAATCATGAATCATGAATTGAATCATGAATTGAATCATGAATCATGAAATGAATCAAATCATGAATCATGAATCATGAATTGAATCATGAATCGAATCATGAATCATGAATCATGAATCATGAATTGAATCATGAATCATGAATCTTGAATCATGAATCATGAATCATGAATCTTGAATCATGAATCATGAATCATGAATCAAATCATGATTCATGAATAAGGAATTGAATCATGAATCATGAATCGTGAATTGAATCATGAATCATTAACTGAATCATGAATTCAATCATGAATCATGAATCATGAAATGAATCTTGAATCATGAATTGTATCATGAATCGAATCATGAATCATGAATCGAATCATGAATCATGAATTGAATCATGAAATGAATCGTGAATTGAATCATGAATCATGAATCGAATCATGAATCATGAATTGAATCATGAATCATGAATCATGAATCATGAATTGAATCATGAATCATGAATCATGAATTGAATCATGAATCATGAATCGAATCATGAATCATGAATTAAATCATGAATCTTGAATTGAATCATGAATCATGAATCGAATCATGAATCATGAATCATAAAATGAATCATGAATTTAATCATGAAATGAATTATGAATCATTAATTGAATCATGAATCTTAATTTGAATCATATATCATGAATCTTGAATTGAATCATGAATCAAATCATGAATCATGAATCATGAATTTAATCATGAAATGTATTATGAATCATTATTGAATCATGATTAATGAATCATGAATCTTAATTTGAATCATAAATCATGAATCATGAATTGAATCATGAATCATGAACTGAATCATGAATTGAATCATGAATCATGAAATGAATCATGAATCATGAATTGAATCATGAATCATGAATTATGAAATGAATTCAATTAATTAATTAATTCAATCATGAATTGAATCATGAATCATGAATTGAATCATGAATCATGAATTGAAACATTAAATGAATCATGAATTGAATCATGAATCATGAATCGAATCATGAATCATGAATATTGAATTATGAATCATGAATCATTAATCAAATCATGAATCATGAATCATGAATCGAATCATGAATCATGAATCATGAATCGAATCATGAATCATGAATCATGAATCGAATAATGAATCATGAATTGAATCATGAATCATGAATCTTGAATCATGAATCATGAATCATGAATCATGAATCGAATAATGAATCATGAATTGAATCATGAATCATGAATCTTGAATCATGAATCATGAATCATGAATCAAATCATGAATCATGAATTATGAATTGTATCATGAATCATGAATCATGAATCTTGAATCATGAATCATGAATCATGAATCAAATTATGAATCATGAATCATGAATTGAATCATGAATCATTAATCGAATCATGAATCATGAATCAAATCATGATTCATAATTAAGGAATTGAATCATGAATCATGAATCATGAATCATGAATCATGAATCGTGACTTGAATCATGAATCATTAACTGAATCATGAATTGAATCATGAATCATGAATCATGAATCATGAATCATGAATCGTGAATTGAATCATGAATCATTAACTGAATCATGAATTGAATCATGAATCATGAATCGAATCATGAATCATGAATTGAATCATGAATCATGAATTGAATCATTAAATGAATCATGAATTGAATCATGAATCATGAATCGAATCATGAATCATGAATTGAATCATGAATTGAATCATTAATCATGAATCATGAATTGAATCTTGAATCATGAACTAAATCATGAATCTAATCATGAATCATGACTCATGAATCATGAATTGAATCATGAATCATGAATTGAATCATGAAATGAATCATGAATTGAATCATGAATCATGAATTGAATCATGAATCATGAATCGAATCATGAATCATGAATTGAATCATGAATCATGAATCATGAATCATGAATTGAATCATGAATCATGAATCATGAATTGAATCATGAATCATGAATCGAATCATGAATCATAAATTAAATCATGAATCTTGAATCGAATCATGAATCTTGAATCGAATCATGAATCATGAATTGAATCATGAATCATGAATCATAAAATGAATCATGAATTTAATCATGAAATGAATTATGAATCATTAATTGAATCATGAATCTTAATTTGAATCATATATCATGAATCTTGAATTGAATCATGAATCGAATCATGAATCATGAATCGAATCATGAATCATGAATCATAAAATGAATCATGAATCATAAATTGAATCATGAATCATGAATTTAATCATGAAATGTATTATGAATCATTATTGAATCATGATTAATGAATCATGAATCTTAATTTGAATCATAAATCATGAATCATGAATTGAATCATGAATCATGAACTGAACATGAATTGAATCATGAATCATGAATCATGAAATGAATCATAAATCATAAATTGAATCATGAATCATGAATCAAATCATGAATCATGAATTGAATCATGAATCAGGAATTGAATCATTAAATGAATCATGAATTGAATCATGAATCATGAATCGAATCATGAATCATGAATTGAATCATGAATTGAATCATTAATCATGAATCATGAAATGAATCATGAATTGAATCATGAAATGAATCATGAATCATGAATTGAATCATAAATCATTAATCATGAATTGAATCTTGAATCATGAACTAAATCATGAATCTAATCATGAATCATGACTCATGAATCATGAATTGAATCATGAATCATGAATCATGAATCGAATCATGAATCATGAATCATGAATTGAATCATGAATCATGAATTCAATCATGAATTGAATCATGAATCATGAATCGAATCATGAATAAGGAATCGAATCATGAATCATGAATCGTGAATTGAATCATAAATCATGAACTGAATCATGAATTGAATCATGAATCATGAAATTAATCATGAATCATGAATTGAATCATGAAATGAATCATGAATTGAATCATGAATCATGAATCAAATCATGAATCATGAATCATGAATCATGAATTGAATCATGAATCATGAATCATGAATTGAATCATGAATCATGAATCGAATCATGAATCATGAATTAAATCATGAATCTTGAATCGAATCATGAATCATGAAATGAATCATGAATTAAATCATGAATCTTGAATCGAATCATGAATCATGAAATGAATCATGAATAATGAATTGAATCATGAATCGAATCATGAATCATGAATTGAATCATGAATCATGAATTGAATCATGAAATAAATCATTAATTGAATCATGAATTATGAATCGAATCATGAATCATGAATTGAATCATGAATCATGAAATGAATCATGAATTGAATCATGAATTGAATCATGAATCATGCATTGAATCATGAATCATGAATCATGAATCGAATCATGAATCATGAATTGAATCATGAATCATGAATTGAATCATGAATCATGAATCGAATCATGAATTAAATCATGAATCATGAAATGAATCATGAATTGAATCATTAATTGAATCATGAATCATGAATTGAATCATGAAATGAATCATTAATTGAATAATGAATCATGAATTGAATCATGAACCATAAATCATGATTCATGAATTGAATCATGAATCATGAATCGAATCATGAATCATTAATCATGAATTGAATCATGGATTGAATAACGAATCATGAATCATGAATTAAATCATGAATCATGAATCGAATTATGATTCATGAATCATGAATTGAATCATGAATTAAATCATGAATCATGAATCGAATCATGAATCATGAATTAAATCATGAATCTTGAATCGAATCATGAATCATGAATCGAATCATGAATCATGAATTGAATCATGAATCATGAATCATGAAATGAATCATGAATCATGAATTGAATCATGAATCATGAATTATGAAATGAATTCAATTAATTAATTAATTCAATCATGAATTGAATCACGAATCATGAATTGAATCATGAATCATGAATTGAATCATGCATCATGAATCAAATCATGAATCATGAATTAAATCATGATTCATGAATTGAATCATGAATCATGAATCATGAATTGAATCATGAATCATGAATCATGAATTGAATCATGAATCATGAATCGTATCATGAATCATGAATTAAATCATGAATCTTGAATCGAATCATGAATCATGAATTCAATCATGAATCATGAATTGAATCATGAATCATGAATCATAAAATGAATCATGAATTTAATCATGAAATGAATTATGAATCATTAATTGAATCATGAATCATGAACTGAATTATTAATTGAGTCATGAATCATGAATCATGAAATGAATCATGAATCATGAATGGAATCATGAATCATGAATCGAATCATGAATCATGAATCGAATCATGAATCATGAATTGAATCATGAATCATGAAATGAATCATGAATTGAATCATGAATTGAATCATGAATCATGAATTGAATCATGAATCATGAATTGAATCATAAATAATGAATTAAGAATCTAATCATGAATCATGAATCATAAATTGAATCATGAATCATGAATCATGAATCATGAATCATGAATCGAATCATGAATCATGAATCATGAATTGAATCATGAATCATGAATTGAATCATGAATCATGAATTGAATCATGCATCATGAATTGAATCATGAATCATGAATCTAATCATGAATTAAATCATGAATCATGAAATGAATCATGAATTGAATCATTAATTGAATCATGAATCATGAATTGAATCATGAAATGAATCATTCATTGAATAATGAATCATGAATTGAATCATGAACCATAAATCATGATTCTTGAATTGAATCATGAATCATGAATCGAATCATGAATCATTAATCATGAATTGAATCATGGATTGAATAACGAATCATGAATCATGAATTAAATCATGAATCATGAATCGAA
Source organism: Mixophyes fleayi (assembly GCF_038048845.1). Lineage (NCBI taxonomy): Eukaryota > Metazoa > Chordata > Amphibia > Anura > Limnodynastidae > Mixophyes > Mixophyes fleayi. Next base: position 27,332 of record NW_027448297.1, read on the forward strand.
TTATGATTCATGAATCATGAATCATGAATTGAATCATGAATCATGAATCATGAATTAAATCATGAATCATGAATCGAATCATGAATTAAATCATGAATCTTGAATCGAATCATGAATCATGAATCGAATCATGAATCATGAATTGAATCATGAATTGAATCATGAATCATGAAATGAATCATGAATCATGAATTGAATCATGAATCATGAATTATGAAATGAATTCAATTAATTAATTAATTCAATCATGAATTGAATCATGAATCATGAATTGAATCATGAATCATGAATTGAAACATTAAATGAATCATGAATTGAATCATGAATTAAATCATGAATCATGAATCGAATCATGAATTAAATCATGAATCTTGAATCGAATCATGAATCATGAATCGAATCATGAATCATGAAGTGAATCATGAATTGAATCATGAATCATGAAATGAATCAAATCATGAATCATGAATCATGAATTGAATCATGAATCGAATCATGAATCATGAATCATGAATCATGAATTGAATCATGAATCATGAATCTTGAATCATGAATCATGAATCATGAATCTTGAATCATGAATCATGAATCATGAATCAAATCATGATTCATGAATAAGGAATTGAATCATGAATCATGAATCGTGAATTGAATCATGAATCATTAACTGAATCATGAATTCAATCATGAATCATGAATCATGAAATGAATCTTGAATCATGAATTGTATCATGAATCGAATCATGAATCATGAATCGAATCATGAATCATGAATTGAATCATGAAATGAATCGTAAATTGAATCATGAATCATGAATCGAATCATGAATCATGAATTGAATCATGAATCATGAATCATGAATCATGAATTGAATCATGAATCATGAATCATGAATTGAATCATGAATCATGAATCGAATCATGAATCATGAATTAAATCATGAATCTTGAATCGAATCATGAATCATGAATCGAATCATGAATCATGAATCATAAAATGAATCATGAATTTAATCATGAAATGAATTATGAATCATTAATTGAATCATGAATCTTAATTTGAATCATATATCATGAATCTTGAATTGAATCATGAATCAAATCATGAATCATGAATCATGAATTTAATCATGAAATGTATTATGAATCATTATTGAATCATGATTAATGAATCATGAATCTTAATTTGAATCATAAATCATGAATCATGAATTGAATCATGAATCATGAACTGAATCATGAATTGAATCATGAATCATGAAATGAATCATGAATCATGAATTGAATCATGAATCATGAATTATGAAATGAATTCAATTAATTAATTAAATCAATCATGAATTGAATCATGAATCATGAATTGAATCATGAATCATGAATTGAAACATTAAATGAATCATGAATTGAATCATGAATCATGAATCGAATCATGAATCATGAATCATGAATCAAATCATGAATCATGAATCATGAATCGAATCATGAATCATGAATCATGAATCGAATCATGAATCATGAATCATGAATCGAATAATGAATCATGAATTGAATCATGAATCATGAATCTTGAATCATGAATCATGAATCATGAATCAAATCATGAATCATGAATTATGAATTGTATCATGAATCATGAATCATGAATCTTGAATCATGAATCATGAATCATGAATCAAATTATGAATCATGAATCATGAATTGAATCATGAATCATTAATCGAATCATGAATCATGAATCAAATCATGATTCATAATTAAGGAATTGAATCATGAATCATGAATCATGAATCATGAATCATGAATCGTGACTTGAATCATGAATCATTAACTGAATCATGAATTGAATCATGAATCATGAATCATGAATCATGAATCGTGAATTGAATCATGAATCATTAACTGAATCATGAATTGAATCATGAATCATGAATCGAATCATGAATCATGAATTGAATCATGAATCATGAATTGAATCATTAAATGAATCATGAATTGAATCATGAATCATGAATCGAATCATGAATCATGAATTGAATCATGAATTGAATCATTAATCATGAATCATGAATTGAATCTTGAATCATGAACTAAATCATGAATCTAATCATGAATCATGACTCATGAATCATGAATTGAATCATGAATCATGAATCATGAATCGAATCATGAATCATGAATCATGAATTGAATCATGAATCATGAATTCAATCATGAATTGAATCATGAATCATGAATCGAATCATGAATAAGGAATCGAATCATGAATCATGAATCGTGACTTGAATCATGAATCATTAACTGAATCATGAATTGAATCATGAATCATGAATCATGAATCATGAATCATAATTTGAATCATGAATCATGAATCATGAATTGAATCATGAATCATGAATCGAATCATGAATCATGAATTAAATCATGAATCTTGAATCGAATCATTAATCATGAATCGAATCATGAATCATGAATTGAATCATGAATCATGAATCATAAAATGAATCATGAATTTAATCATGAAATGAATTATGAATCATTAATTGAATCATGAATCATGAACTGAATCATTAATTGAGTCATGAATCATGAATCATGAAATGAATCATGAATCATGAATGGAATCATGAATCATGAATCGAATCATGAATCATGAATCGAATCATGAATCATGAATTGAATCATGAATCATGAAATAAATCATGAATTGAATCATGAATATAATCATGAATCATGAATTGAATCATGAATCATGAATTGAATCATAAATAATGAATTAAGAATCTAATCATGAATCATGAATCATAAATTGAATCATGAATCATGAATCATGAATCATGAATCATGAATCGAATCATGAATCATGAATTGAATCATGAATCATGAATTGAATCATGAATCATGAATTGAATCATGCATCATGATTTGAATCATGAATCATGAATCGAATCATGAATTAAATCATGAATCATGAAATGAATCATGAATTGAATCATTAATGAATCATGAATCATGAATTGAATCATGAAATGAATCATTCATTGAATAATGAATCATGAATTGAATCATGAACCATAAATCATGATTCATGAATTGAATCATGAATCATGAATCGAATCATGAATCATTAATCATGAATTGAATCATGGATTGAATAACGAATCATGAATCATGAATTAAATCATGAATCATGAATCGAATTATGATTCATGAATCATGAATCATGAATTGAATCATGAATCATGAATCATGAATTAAATCATGAATCATGAATCGAATCATGAATTAAATCATGAATCTTGAATCGAATCATGAATCATGAATCGAATCATGAATCATGAATTGAATCATGAATTGAATCATGAATCATGAAATAAATCATGAATCATGAATTGAATCATGAATCATGAATTATGAAATGAATTCAATTAATTAATTAATTCAATCATGAATTGAATCATGAATCATGAATTGAATCATGATCATGAATTGAAACATTAAATGAATCATGAATTGAATCATGAATCATGAATCGAATCATGAATCATGAATTGAATCATGAATCATGAATCTTGAATTATGAATCATGAATCATGAATCAAATCATGAATCATGAATCATGAATCGAATCATGAATCATGAATCATGAATCGAATCATGAATCATGAATCAAGAATCGAATCATGAATCATGAATTGAATCATGAATCATGAATCTTGAATCATGAATCAAATCATGAATCATGAATCATGAATTGAATCATCAATCATGAATCGAATCATGAATCATGAATCATGAATTGAATCATGAATCATGAATCGAATCATGAATCATGAATCGAATCATGAATCATGAATTGAATCATGAATCATGAATCTTGAATCATGAATCATGAATCATGAATCAAATCATGAATCATAAATCATGAATTGAATCATGAATCATGAATCGAATCATGAATCATGAATCAAATCATGATTCATGAATAAGGAATTGAATCATGAATTATGAATCATGAATCATGAATCATGAATCATGAATCGTGAATTGAATCATGAATCATTAACTGAATCATGAATTGAATCATGAATCATGAATCATGAAATGAATCTTGAATCATGAATTGTATCATGAATCGAATCATGAATCATGAATTGAATCATGAATCATGAATTAAATCATGAAATGAATCATGAATTGAATCATGAATCATGAATCGAATCATGAATCATGAATTGAATCATGAATCAGGAATCATGAATTGAATCATGAATCATGAATCATGAATTGAATCATGAATCATGAATTATGAAATGAATTCAATTAATTAATTAATTCAATCATGAATTGAATCATGAATCATGAATTGAATCATGAATCATGAATTGAAACATTAAATGAATCATGAATTGAATCTTGAATCATGAATCGAATCATGAATCATGAATCTTGAATTATGAATCATGAATCATGAATCAAATCATGAATCATGAATAATGAATCGAATCATGAATCATGAATCATGAATCGAATCATGAATCATGAATCGAATCATGAATCATGAATTGAATCATGAATCATGAATCTTGAATCATGAATCATGAATCATGAATCAAATCATGAATCATGAATCATGAATTGAATAATGAATCATGAATTGAATCATGAATCATGAATCTTGAATCATAAATCATGAATCATGAATCAAATTATGAATCATGAATCATGAATTGTATCATGAATCATGAATCGAATCATGAATCATGAATCAATTCATGATTCATGAATAAGGAATTGAATCATGAATCATGAATCATGAATCATAAATCATGAATCGTGAATTGAATCATGAATCATTAACTGAATCATGAATTGAATCATGAATCATGAATCATGAATCATGAATCATGAATCGTGAATTGAATCATGAATCATTAACTGAATCATGAATTGAATCATGAATCATGAATCATGAAATGAATCTTGAATCATGAATTGTATCATGAATCAAATCATGAATCGAATCATGAATCATGAATTGAATCATGAATCATGAATTGAATCATGAATCATGAATCGAATCATGAATCATGAATTGAATCATGAATCATGAATCATGAATCTTGAATTGAATCATGAATCATGAATCATGAATTGAATCATGAATAATGAATCGAATCATGAATCATGAATTAAATCATGAATCTTGAATCGAATCATGAATCATGAATCGAATCATGAATCATGAATTGAATCATGAATCATGAATCATAAAATAAATCATGAATTTAATCATGAAATGAATTATGAATCATTAATTGAATCATGAATCTTAATTTGAATCATATATCATGATTCTTGAATTGAATCATGAATCGAATCATGAATCATGAATCGAATCATGAATCATGAATCATAAAATGAATCATGAATCATAAATTGAATCATGAATCATGAATTTAATTATGAAATGTATTATGAATCATTATTGAATCATGATTAATGAATCATGAATCTTAATTTGAATCATAAATCATGAATCATGAATTGAATCATGAATCATGAACTGAACATGAATTGAATCATGAATTGAATCATGAATCATGAATCGAATCATGAATCATGAATTGAATCATGAATTGAATCATTAATCATGAATCATGAAATGAATCATGAATTGAATCATGAAATGAATCATGAATCATGAATTGAATCATAAATCATTAATCATGAATTGAATCTTGAATCATGAACTAAATCATGAATCTAATCATGAATCATGACTCATGAATCATGAATTGAATCATGAATCATGAATCATGAATCGAATCATGAATCATGAATCATGAATTGAATCATGAATCATGAATTCAATCATGAATTCAATCATGAATCATGAATCGAATCATGAATAAGGAATCGAATCATGAATCATGAATCGTGAATTGAATCATAAATCATGAACTGAATCATGAATTGAATCATGAATCATGAAATTAATCATGAATCATGAATTGAATCATGAAATGAATCATGAATTGAATCATGAATCATGAATCAAATCATGAATCATGAATCATGAATCATGAATTGAATCATGAATCATGAATCATGAATTGAATCATGAATCATGAATCGAATCATGAATCATGAATTAAATCATGAATCTTGAATCGAATCATGAATCATGAATCGAATCATGAATCATAAATTGAATCATGAATCATAAAATTAATCATGAATTTAATCATGAAATGGATTATGAATCATTAATTGAATCATGAATCATGAACTGAATCATTAATTGAATCATGAATCATGAATCATGAAATGAATCATGAATCATGAATTGAATCATGAATCATGAATCGAATCATGAATCATGAATTGAATCATGAATCATGAATTGAATCATGAAATGAATCATGAATCGAATCATGAATCATGAATTGAATCATGAATCATGAAATGAATCATGAATTGAATCATGAATTGAATCATGAATCATGAATTGAATCATAAATCATGAATTAAGAATTTAATCATGAATCATGAATTGAATCATAAATCATGAATCTTGAATCATGAATCATGAATCGAATCATGAATCATGAATTATGAATCGAATCATGAATCATGAATTAAATCATGAATCATGAATCTTGAATCATGAATCGTGAATCATGAATCAAATCATGAATTATGAATCATGAATTGAATCATGAATCATGAATCGAATCATGAATCATGAATCATGAATCGAATCATGAATCATGAATTGAATCATGAATCATGAATCTTGAATCATGAATCATGAATCAAATCATGAATCATGAATTGAATCATGAATCATGAATCGAATCATGAATCATGAATCAAATCATGATTCATGAATCATGAATTGAATCATAAATCATGAATCATGAATTGAATCATGAATCATGAAACGAATCATGAATCAGGAATTGAATCATGATTTATACATCGAATCATGAATCATGAATCGAATCATGAATCATGAATCATGAATTGAATCATGAATCATGAATCATGAATGGAATCATGAATCATGAATTGAATCATGAATCATGAATTGAATCATGAATCGAATCATGAATCATGAATTGAATCATGAATCATGAATCATAAATTAAATCATGAATCTTGAATCGAATCATGAATCATGAATCGAATCATGAATCATGAATTGAATCATGAATCATGAATCATAAAATGAATCATGAATTTAATCATGAAATGAATTATGAATCATTAATTGAATCATGAATCTTAATTTGAATCATATATCATGAATCATGAATTGAATCATGAATCATGAACTGAACATGAATTGAATCATGAATTGAATCATGAATCATGAATTGAATCATGAATCATGAATCGAATCATGAATCATGAATTGAATCATGAATTGAATCATTAATCATGAATCATGAAATGAATCATGAATTGAATCATGAAATGAATCATGAATCATGAATTGAATCATAAATCATTAATCATGAATTGAATCTTGAATCATGAACTAAATCATGAATCTAATCATGAATCATGACTCATGAATCATGAATTGAATCATGAATCATGAATCATGAATCGATTCATGAATCATGAATCATGAATTGAATCATGAATCATGAATTCAATCATGAATTGAATCATGAATCATGAATCGAATCATGAATAAGGAATCGAATCATGAATCATGAATCGTGAATTGAATCATAAATCATGAACTGAATCATGAATTGAATCATGAATCATGAAATTAATCATGAATCATGAATTGAATCATGAAATGAATCATGAATTGAATCATGAATCATGAATCAAATCATGAATCATGAATCATGAATCATGAATTGAATCATGAATCATGAATCATGAATTGAATCATGAATCATGAATCGAATCATGAATCATGAATTGAATCATGAATCATGAATCGAATCATGAATCATGAATTAAATCATGAATCTTGAATCGAATCATGAATCATGAATCGAATCATGAATCATAAATTGAATCATGAATCATAAAATTAATCATGAATTTAATCATGAAATGGATTATGAATCATTAATTGAATCATGAATCATGAACTGAATCATTAATTGAATCATGAATCATGAATCATGAATCATGAATCATGAAATGAATCATGAATCATGAATTGAATCATGAATCATGAATCGAATCATGAATCATGAATTGAATCATGAATCATGAATTGAATCATGAAATGAATCATGAATCGAATCATGAATCATGAATTGAATCATGAATCATGAAATGAATCATGAATTGAATCATGAATTGAATCATGAATCATGAATTGAATCATAAATCATGAATTAAGAATCTAATCATGAATCATGAATTGAATCATAAATCATGAATCTTGAATCATGAATCGTGAATCATGAATCAAATCATGAATCATGAATCATGAATTGAATCATGAATCATGAATCGAATCATGAATCATGAATCATGAATCGAATCATGAATCATGAATTGAATCATGAATCATGAATCTTGAATCATGAATCATGAATCAAATCATGAATCATGAATTGAATCATGAATCATGAATCGAATCATGAATCATGAATCAAATCATGATTCATGAATCATGAATTGAATCATAAATCATGAATCATGAATTGAATCATGAATCATGAAACGAATCATGAATCAGGAATTGAATCATGATTTATACATCGAATCATGAATCATGAATGGAATCATGAATCATGAATCATGAATTGAATCATGAATCATGAATCATGAATGGAATCATGAATCATGAATTGAATCATGAATCATGAATTGAATCATGAATCGAATCATGAATCATGAATTTAGTCATGAATCATGAATTGAATCATAAATCATGAATCATGAATCATGAATTGAATCATGAATTGAATCATGAATCATGAATCATAAATTAAATCATGAATCTTGAATCGAATCATGAATCATGAATCGAATCATGAATCATGAATTGAATCATGAATCATGAATCATAAAATGAATCATGAATTTAATCATGAAATGAATTATGAATCATTAATTGAATCATGAATCTTAATTTGAATCATATATCATGAATCTTGAATTGAATCATGAATCGAATCATGAATCATGAATCGAATCATGAATCATGAATCATGAAATGAATCATGAATCTTAATTTGAATCATAAATCATGAATCATGAATTGAATCATGAATCATGAACTGAATCATGAATTGAATCATGAATCATGAATCATGAAATGAATCATGAATCATAAATTGAATCATGAATCATGAATCATGAATCGAATCATGAATCATGAATTGAATCATGAATCATGAATTGAATCATTAAATGAATCATGAATTGAATCATGAATCATGAATCGAATCATGAATCATGAATTGAATCATGAATTGAATCATTAATCATGAAGCATGAAATGAATCATGAATTGAATCATGAAATGAATCATGAATCATGAATTGAATCATAAATCATTAATCATGAATTGAATCTTGAATCATGAACTAAATCATGAAACTAATCATGAATCATGACTCATGAATCATGAATTGAATCATGAATCATGAATCATGAATCATGAATCGAATCATGAATCATGAATCATGAATTGAATCATGAATCATGAATTCAATCATAAATTGAATCATGAATCATGAATCGAATCATGAATAAGGAATTGAATAATGAATCATGAATCATTAATCATGAATCGTGAATTGAATCATAAATCATGAACTGAATCATGAATTGAATCATGAATCATGAAATTAATCATAAATCATGAATTGAATCATGAAATGAATCATGAATTGAATCATGAATCATGAATCAAATCATGAATCATGAATCATGAATCATGAATTAAATCATGAATCTTGAATCGAATCATGAATCATGAATCGAATCATGAATCATAAATTGAATCATGAATCATAAAATGAATCATGAATTTAATCATGAAATGAATTATGAATCATTAATTGAATCATGAATCATGAACTGAATCATGAATTGAATCATAAATCATGAATCATGAAATGAATCATGAATCATGAATTGAATCATGAATCATGAATCGAATCATAAATCATGAATTGAATCATGAATCATGAATTTAATCATGAAATGAATCATGAATTGAATCATGAATCATGAATCGAATCATGAATCATGAATTGAATCATGAATCATGAAATGAATCATGAATTGAATCATGAATTGAATCATGAATCATGAATTGAATCATAAATCATGAATTAAGAATCTAATCATGAATCATGAATTGAATCATGAATCATGAATCATGAATCATGAATCATGAATCATGAATCATGAATCGAATCATGAATCATGAATCATGAATCGAATCATGAATCATGAATCATGAATTGAATCATGAATCATGAATTGAATCATGAATCATGAATCGAATCATGAATTAAATCATGAATCATGAAATGAATCATGAATTGAATCATTAAATGAATCATGAATCATGAATTGAATCATGAAATGAATCATTAATTGAATCATGAATCATGAATTGAATCATGAACCATGAATCATGATTCATGAATTGAATCATGAATCATGATTTGAATCATGAATCATTAATCATGAATTGAATCATGGATTGAATAACGAATCATGAATCGTGAATTAAATCATGAATCATGAATTGAATTATGATTCATGAATCATGAATCATGAATTGAATCATGAATCATGAATCGAATCATGAATCATGAATTGAATCATGAATTGAATCATGAATCATGAATCATGAAATGAATCATGAATCATGAATTGAATCATGAATCATGAATTATGAAATGAATTCAATTAATTAATTAATTCAATAATGAATTGAATCATGAATCATGAATTGAAACATTAAATGAATCATGAATTGAATCATGAATCATGAATCGAATCATGAATCATGAATCATGAATCATGAATCATGAATCATGAATCAAATCATGAATCATGAATCATGAATTGAATCATGAATCATGAATCGAATCATGAATCATGAATCGAATCATGAATCATGAATCGATTCATGAATCATGAATCATGAATTGAATCATGAATCATGAATCAAATCATGATTCATGAATCATGAATTGAATCATAAATCATGAATCATGAATTGAATCATGAATCATGAAACGAATCATGAATCAGGAATTGAATCATGATTTATACATCGAATCATGAATCATGAATCGAATCATGAATCATGAATCATGAATTGAATCATGAATCATGAATCATGAATGGAATCATGAATCATGAATTGAATCATGAATCATGAATTGAATCATGAATCGAATCATGAATCATGAATTTAGTCATGAATCATGAATTGAATCATATATCATGAATCATGAATCATGAATTGAATCATGAATTGAATCATGAATCATGAATCATAAATTAAATCATGAATCTTGAATCGAATCATGAATCATGAATCGAATCATGAATCATGAATTGAATCATGAATCATGAATCATAAAATGAATCATGAATTTAATCATGAAATGAATTATGAATCATTAATTGAATCATGAATCTTAATTTGAATCATATATCATGAATCATGAATTGAATCATGAATCATGAACTGAACATGAATTGAATCATGAATTGAATCATGAATCATGAATCGAATCATGAATCATGAATTGAATCATGAATTGAATCATTAATCATGAATCATGAAATGAATCATGAATTGAATCATGAAATGAATCATGAATCATGAATTGAATCATAAATCATTAATCATGAATTGAATCTTGAATCATGAACTAAATCATGAATCTAATCATGAATCATGACTCATGAATCATGAATTGAATCATGAATCATGAATCATGAATCGAATCATGAATCATGAATCATGAATCATGAATCAAATCATGAATCATGAATCATGAATTGAATCATGAATCATGAATCGAATCATGAATCATGAATCGAATCATGAATCATGAATCGAATCATGAATCATGAATTGAATCATGAATCATGAATCAAATCATGATTCATGAATCATGAATTGAATCATAAATCATGAATCATGAATTGAATCATGAATCATGAAACGAATCATGAATCAGGAATTGAATCATGATTTATACATCGAATCATGAATCATGAATCGAATCATGAATCATGAATCATGAACTGAATCATGAATCATGAATCATGAATGGAATCATGAATCATGAATTGAATCATGAATCATGAATTGAATCATGAATCGAATCATGAATCATGAATTTAGTCATGAATCATGAATTGAATCATATATCATGAATCATGAATCATGAATTGAATCATGAATTGAATCATGAATCATGAATCATAAATTAAATCATGAATCTTGAATCAAATCATGAATCATGAATCGAATCATGAATCATGAATTGAATCATGAATCATTAATCATAAAATGAATCATGAATTTAATCATGAAATGAATTATGAATCATTAATTGAATCATGAATCTTAATTTGAATCATATATCATGAATCATGAATTGAATCATGAATCATGAACTGAACATGAATTGAATCATGAATTGAATCATGAATCATGAATCGAATCATGAATCATGAATTGAATCATGAATTGAATCATTAATCATGAATCATGAAATGAATTATGAATTGAATCATGAAATGAATCATGAATCATGAATTGAATCATAAATCATTAATCATGAATTGAATCTTGAATCATGAACTAAATCATGAATCTAATCATGAATCATGACTCATGAATCATGAATTGAATCATGAATCATGAATCATGAATCGAATCATGAATCATGAATCATGAATTGAATCATGAATCATGAATTCAATCATGAATTGAATCATGAATCATGAATCGAATCATGAATAAGGAATCGAATCATGAATCATGAATCGTGAATTGAATCATAAATCATGAACTGAATCATGAATTGAATCATGAATCATGAAATTAATCATGAATCATGAATTGAATCATGAAATGAATCATGAATTGAATCATGAATCATGAATCAAATCATGAATCATGAATCATGAATCATGAATTGAATCATGAATCATGAATCATGAATTGAATCATGAATCATGAATCGAATCATGAATCATGAATTAAATCATGAATCTTGAATCGAATCATGAATCATGAATCGAATCATGAATCATAAATTGAATCATGAATCATAAAATTAATCATGAATTTAATCATGAAATGGATTATGAATCATTAATTGAATCATGAATCATGAATCATGAAATGAATCATGAATCATGAATTGAATCATGAATCATGAATCGAATCATGAATCATGAATTGAATCATGAATCATGAATTGAATCATGAAATGAATCATGAATCGAATCATGAATCATGAATTGAATCATGAATCATGAAATGAATCATGAATTGAATCATGAATTGAATCATGAATCATGAATTGAATCATAAATCATGAATTAAGAATCTAATCATGAATCATGAATTGAATCATAAATCATGAATCTTGAATCATGAATCATGAATCGAATCATGAATCATGAATCATGAATCGAATCATGAATCATGAATTGAATCATGAATCATGAATCTTGAATCATGAATCGTGAATCATGAATCAAATCATGAATCATGAATCATGAATTGAATCATGAATCATGAATCGAATCATGAATCATGAATCATGAATCGAATCATGAATCATGAATTGAATCATGAATCATGAATCTTGAATCATGAATCATGAATCAAATCATGAATCATGAATTGAATCATGAATCATGAATCGAATCATGAATCATGAATCAAATCATGATTCATGAATCATGAATTGAATCATAAAATCATGAATCATGAATTGAATCATGAATCATGAAACGAATCATGAATCAGGAATTGAATCATGATTTATACATCGAATCATGAATCATGAATCGAATCATGAATCATGAATCATGAATTGAATCATGAATCATGAATCATGAATGGAATCATGAATCATGAATTGAATCATGAATCATGAATTGAATCATGAATCGAATCATGAATCATGAATTTAGTCATGAAACATGAATTGAATCATAAATCATGAATCATGAATCATGAATTGAATCATGAATTGAATCATGAATCATGAATCATAAATTAAATCATGAATCTTGAATCGAATCATGAATCATGAATCGAATCATGAATCATGAATTGAATCATGAATCATGAATCATAAAATGAATCATGAATTTAATCATGAAATGAATTATGAATCATTAATTGAATCATGAATCTTAATTTGAATCATATATCATGAATCTTGAATTGAATCATGAATCGAATCATGAATCATGAATCGAATCATGAATCATGAATCGAATCATGAATCATGAATCATGAAATGAATCATGAATCTTAATTTGAATCATAAATCATGAATCATGAATTGAATCATGAATCATGAACTGAATCATGAATTGAATCATGAATCATGAATCATGAAATGAATCATGAATCATAAATTGAATCATGAATCATGAATCATGAATCGAATCATGAATCATGAATTGAATCATGAATCATGAATTGAATCATTAAATGAATCATGAATTGAATCATGAATCATGAATCGAATCATGAATCATGAATTGAATCATGAATTGAATCATTAATCATGAAGCATGAAATGAATCATGAATTGAATCATGAAATGAATCATGAATCATGAATTGAATCATAAATCATTAATCATGAATTGAATCTTGAATCATGAACTAAATCATGAAACTAATCATGAATCATGACTCATGAATCATGAATTGAATCATGAATCATGAATCATGAATCATGAATCGAATCATGAATCATGAATCATGAATTGAATCATGAATCATGAATTCAATCATAAATTGAATCATGAATCATGAATCGAATCATGAATAAGGAATTGAATAATGAATCATGAATCATTAATCATGAATCGTGAATTGAATCATAAATCATGAACTGAATCATGAATTGAATCATGAATCATGAAATTAATCATAAATCATGAATTGAATCATGAAATGAATCATGAATTGAATCATGAATCATGAATCAAATCATGAATCATGAATCATGAATCATGAATTGAATCATGAATCATGAATCATGAATTGAATCATGAATCATGAATCGAATCATGAATCATGAATTAAATCATGAATCTTGAATCGAATCATGAATCATGAATCGAATCATGAATCATAAATTGAATCATGAATCATAAAATGAATCATGAATTTAATCATGAAATGAATTATGAATCATTAATTGAATCATGAATCATGAACTGAATCATGAATTGAATCATAAATCATGAATCATGAAATGAATCATGAATCATGAATTGAATCATGAATCATGAATCGAATCATGAAACATGAATTGAATCATGAATCATGAATTTAATCATGAAATGAATCATGAATTGAATCATGAATCATGAATCGAATCATGAATCATGAATTGAATCATGAATTGAATCATGAATCATGAATTGAATCATAAATCATGAATTAAGAATCTAATCATGAATCATGAATTGAATCATGAATCATGAATCATGAATCATGAATCATGAATCATGAATCATGAATCGAATCATGAATCATGAATCATGAATTGAATCATGAATCATGAATTGAATCATGAATCATGAATTGAATCATGAATCATGAATCGAATCATGAATTAAATCATGAATCATGAAATGAATCATGAATTGAATCATTAATTGAATCATGAATCATGAATTGAATCATGAAATGAATCATTAATTGAATCATGAATCATGAATTGAATCATGAATCATGAATTGAATCATGAACCATGAATCATGATTCATGAATTGAATCATGAATCATGAATCGAATCATAAATCATTAATCATGAATTGAATCATGGATTGAATAACGAATCATGAATCGTGAATTAAATCATGAATCATGAATTGAATTATGATTCATGAATCATGAATCATGAATTGAATCATGAATCATGAATCGAATCATGAATCATGAATTGAATCATGAATTGAATCATGAATCATGAATCATGAAATGAATCATGAATCATGAATTGAATCATGAATCATGAATTATGAAATGAATTCAATTAATTAATTAATTCAATCAATCATGAATTGAATCATGAATCATGAATCATGAAATGAATCATGAATCATGAATTGAATCATGAATCATGAATTATGAAATGAATTCAATTAATTAATTAATTCAATAATGAATTGAATCATGAATCATGAATTGAAACATTAAATGAATCATGAATTGAATCATGAATCATGAATCGAATCATGAATCATGAATCATGAATCAAATCATGAATCATGAATCATGAATTGAATCATGAATCATGAATCGAATCATGAATCATGAATCGAATCATGAATCATGAATCGATTCATGAATCATGAATCATGAATTGAATCATGAATCATGAATCGAATCATGAATCATGAATTGAATCATGAATCATGAATCTTGAATCATGAATCGTGAATCAGGAATCAAATCATGAATCATGAATCATGAATTGAATCATGAATCATGAATCGAATCATGAATCATGAATCGAATCATGAATCATGAATCGATTCATGAATCATGAATCATGAATTGAATCATGAATCATGAATTGAATCATGAATCATGAATCGAATCATGAATCATGAATTGAATCATGAATCATGAATCTTGAATCATGAATCATGAATCATGAATCAAATCATGAATCATGAATTGAATCATGAATCATGAATCGAATCATGAATCATGAATCAAATCATGATTCATGAATCATGAATTGAATCATGAATCATGAATTGAATCATGAATCGAATCATGAATCATGAATTTAGTCATGAATCATGAATTGAATCATGATTTATGAATCGAATCATGAATCATGAATCATGAATGGAATCATGAATCATGAATTGAATCATGAATCATGAATTGAATCATGAATCGAATCATGAATCATGAATTTAGTCATGAATCATGAATTGAATCATAAATCATGAATCATGAATCATGAATTGAATCATGAATTGAATCATGAATCATGAATCATAATTTGAATCATGAATCATGAATTGAATCATGAATCATGAATCGAATCATGAATCATGAATTATGAATCTAATCATGAATCATGAATCATGAATCATGAATCGAATCATGAATTATGAATTGAATCATGAATCATGAATTGAATCATGAATCATGAATTATGAATCTAATCATGAATCATGAATCATGAATTGAATCATGGAACATGAATCATGTATTGAATCATGAATCATGAATTCAATCATGAATTGAATCATGAATCATGAATCGAATCATGAATAAGGAATCGAATCATGAATCATGAATCATGAAATGAATCATGAATTAAATCATGAAATTAATCATGAATCATGAATTGAATCATAAATCATTAATCATGAATTGAATCTTGAATCATGAACTAAATCATGAATTGAATCATGAATCATGAATCATGAAACGAATCATGAATCATGAATCAAATCATGAATCATGAATCAAATCATGAATCAAGAATCATGAATCATGAATCAAATCACGAATCATGAATCATGAATTGAATCATAAATCATGAATCATGAATCATGAAAACGAATCATGAATCATTAATTGAATCATGATTTATGAATCGAATCATGAATCATGGATCGAATCATGAATCATGAATCATGAATGGAATCATGAATTGAATAATGAATCATGAAATGAATCATGAATCATGAATTGAATCATGAATCATGAATCGAATCTAGAATCATGAATCGAATCATGAATCATGAATCGAATCATGAATCATGAATTGAATCATGAATCGTGAATTGAATCATGAATTGAATCATGAATTGAATCATGAATCATGAATCATGAATTGAATCATGAATCATGATTTGAATCATGAATCATGAATCATGAATCATGAATCATGAATCGAATCATGAATCATGAATCGAATCATGATTCATGTATTGAATCATGAATTGAATCATGAATCATTAATCATGAATTAAATCATGAATCATGAATCGAAACATGAATCATGAATTGAATCATGAATCATGAATTCAATCATGAATTGAAACATGAATCATGAATCATGAATCATGAATCATGAATCGTGAATTGAATCATGAATCATGAACTGAATCATGAATTAAATCATGAATCATGAAATGAATCTTGAATCATGAATTGTATCATGAATCGAATCATGAATCATGAATCGAATCATGAATCGTGAATTGAATCATGAATCATGAACTGAATCATAAATTGAATCATGAATCATGAAATGAATCTTGAATCATGAATTGTATCATGAATTGAATCATGAATCATGAATCTAATCATGAATCATGAATTGAAATCATGAATCATGAATTAAATCATGAAATGAATCATGAATCATGAATCGAATCATGAATCATGAATTAAATCATGAATTATGAATTGAATCATAAATCATGAATCATGAATCATGAATTGAATCATGAATTGAATCATGAATCACGAATCATGAATCATGATTTGAATCATAAATCATGAATCATGAATTAAATCATGAATCATGATTTGAATCATGAATCATGAATTGAATCATGAATCATGAATCGAATCATGAATCATGAATCGAATCATGAATCATGAATTGAATCATGAATCATGAATTGAATCATGAATCATGAATCATGAAATGAATCATGAATCATGAATCGAATCATGAATCGAATCATGAATCATGAATTGAATCATGAATCATGAATTGAATCATGAATCATGAATCAAATCATGAATCAAGAATCATCAATCATGAATCAAATCATGAATCATGAATCATGAATTGAATCATAAATCATGAATCATGAATCATGAATTGAATCATGAATCATGAAACGAATCATGAATCATTAATTGAATCATTATTTATGAATCGAATCATGAATAATGAATCGAATCATGAATCATGAATCATGAATTGAATCATGAATCATGAATGGAATCATGAATTGAATAATGAATCATGAAATGAATCATGAATCATGAATTGAATCATGAATCATGAATCGTGAATTGAATCATAAATTGAATCATGAATCATGAATCATGAATCAAGAATCATGAATTGAATCATGAATCATGATTTGAATCATGAATCATGAATCATGAATCGAATTATGAATCATGAATCGAATCATGATTCATGAATTGAATCATGAATTGAATCATGAATCATGAATCGAATCATGAATAAGGATTTGAATTATGAATCATGAATTGAATCATGAATCATGAATCGAATCATGAATCATGAATCGAATCATGAATCATGAAATCGAATCATGAATCATGAATTGAATCATGAATCATGAATTGAATCATGAATCATGAATCATGAAACGAATCATGAATCATGAATCGAATCATGAATCATGAATTGAATCATGAATCATGAATTGAATAATGAATCATGAATTATGAATCTAATCATGAATCATGAATCATGAATCATGAATTGAATCATAAATCATAAATCATGAATCATGAATTGAATCATGGATCATGAATCATGTATTGAATCATGAATCATGAATTCAATCATGAATTGAATCATGAATCATGAATCGAATCATGAATAAGGAATTGAATCATGAATCATGAATCATGAATCATGAATCGAATCATGAATCATGAATCATGAAATGAATCATGAATTAAATCTTGAAATTATTCATGAATCATGAATTGAATCATAAATCATTAATCATGAATTGAATCATGAATCATGAATCATGATACGAATCATGAATCATGAATCAAATCATGAATCAAGAATCATGAATCATAAATCAAATCATGAATCATGAATTGAATCATAAATCATAAATCATAAATCATGAATTGAATCATGAATCATAAAACGAATCATGAATCATTAATTGAATCATTATTTATGAATCAAATCATGAATAATGAATCGAATCATGAATCATGAATCATGAATTGAATCATGAATCATGAATGGAATCATGAATTGAATAATGAATCATGAAATGAATCATGAATCATGAATTGAGTCATGAATCATGAATCAAATCATGAATCGAATCATGAATCATGAATTGAATCATGAATCATGAATTGAATCATGAATCATGAATCGTGAATCATAAATTGAATCATAAATCATGATTTGAATCATGAATCATGAATCATGAATCGAATCATGAATCATGAATCGAATCATGATTCATGAATTGAATCATGAATTGAATCATGAATCATTAATCATGAATTAAATCATGAATCATGAATCGAAACATGAATCATGAATTGAATCATGAATTCAATCATGAATTGAATCATGAATCATGAATCGAATCATGAATCAGGAATTGAAACATGAATCATGAATCATGAATCATGAATCGTAAATTGAATCATGAATCATGAACTGAATCATGATTTAAATCATGAATCATGAAATTAATCTTGAATCATAATTTGTATCATGAATCGAATCATGAATCATGAATCGTGAATTGAATCATGAATCATGAACTGAATCATGAATTAAATCATGAATCATGAAATGAATCTTGAATCATGAATTGTATCATGAATTGAATCATGAATCATGAATCGAATCATGAATCATGAATTGAATCATGAATCATGAATTAAATCATGAAATAAATCATGAATCGAATTATGAATCATGAATTGAATTATGAATCATGAATCATGAATCATGAATCATGAATTGAATCATGAATCATGAATCATGAACTGAATCATGAATCATATCATGAATCATGAATTAAATCATGAATCTTGAATCGAATCATGAATCATGAATCGAATCATGAATTATGAATTGAATCATGAATCATGAATTGAATCATGAAATGAATCATTAATTGAATCATAAATCATGAATCGAATCATGAATCATGAATTGAATCATGAATCCTGAAATAGGAATCATGATTCAAATCATGAATCATGAATTGAATCATGAATCATGAATTGAATCATAAATCATAAATCATGAATTGAATCATGAATCATGAACTAAATCATGAATTGAATCATGAATCATGAATCATGAAAGGAATCATGAATCAAGAATCATAAATCATGAATCAAATCATGAATTATGAATCATGAATTGAATCATAAATCATGAATCATGAATCATGAATTGAATCATGAATAATGAAAACAAATTATGAATCATGAATTGAATCATGATTTATGAATCGAATCATGAATCAAATCATGAATCATGAATCATGAATTGAATCATGAATCATGAATCATGAATGGAATTATGAATCATGAATCGAATCATGAATCATGAATCGAATAATGAATCATGAATTCAATCATGAATTGAATAATGAATCATGAAATGAATCATGAATCATGAATTCAATCATGAATCATGAAATCGAATCATGAATCTTGAATCGAATCATGAATCATGAATTGAATCATGAATCATGAATTGAATCATGAATCATGAATCATGAATTGAATCATGACTCATGAATCATGAATTGATTCATGAATTGAATCATGAATCATGAATCATGAATTGAATCATGAATCATGATTTGAATCATGAATCATGAATCGAATCATGAATCGAATCATGAATCATGAATCGAATCATGAATCATGAATTGAATCATGAATTGAATCATGAATCATGAATCATGAAATGAATCATGAAATGAATCATGAATCATGAATCGAATCATGAATCATGAATTGAATCATGAATCATGAATTGAATCATGAATCATGAATTGAATCATGAATCATGAATTGAATCATGAATTGAATAAGGAATCATGAATCATGAATCATGAATTGAATCATGAATCGAATCATGAATCATGAATCGAATCATGAATCATGAATTAAATTATGAATTGAATCATGAATCACGAATCATGAAATGAGTCATGAATCATGTATCGAAACATGAATCATGAATTGAATCATGAATCATGAATTGAATCATGAATCATGAATTGAATCAAGAATCATGAATTATGAATCTAATCATGAATCATGACTCATGAAGCATGAATTGAATCATGAATCATGAAACATGAATCATGAATCGAATCATGAATCATGAATCATGAATTGAATCATGAATCATGAATTCAATCATGAATTGAATCATGAGTCATGAATCGAATCATGAATAAGGAATTGAATCAAGAATCATGAAACATGAATCATGAATTGAATCATGAATCATGAACTGAATCATAAATTAAATCATGAATCATGAAATGAATCTTGAATCATGAATTGTATCATGATTCGAATCATGAATCATGAATCATGAATTAAATCATGAATCTTGAATCGAATCATGAATCATGAATTGAATCATGAATCATGAATTGAATCATGAATCATGAATTGAATCATGAAATGAATCATTAATTGAGTCATAAATCATGAATCGAATCATGAATCATGAATTGAATCATGAATCCTGAATCATGAAAAATGATTCAAATCATGAATCATGAATCATGAATTGAATCATGAATCATGAATTGAATCATGAATTGAATCATGAATCATGAATCATGAAATGAATCATGAATCATGAATTGAATCATAAATCATTAATCATGAATTGAATCATGAATCATGAACTAAATCATGAATTGAATCATGAATCATGAATCATGAAACGAATCATGAATCATGAATCAAATCATGAATCAAGAATCATAAATCTTGAATCAAATCATGAATTATGAATCATGAATTGAATCATGAATCATGAATCATGAATTGAATCATGAATCATGAAACAAATCATGAATCATGAATTGAATCATGATTTATGAATCGAATCATGAATCGAATCATGAATCATGAATCATGAATCATGAATCATGAATTGAATCATGAATCATGAATCATGAATGGAATTACGAATCATGAATCGAATAATGAATCATGAATCGAATAATGAATCATGAATCATGAATTGAATCATGAATTGAATCATGAATCATGAATCATGAATTGAATCATGAATCATGAATTGAATCATGAATTGAATCATGAATCATGAATCGAATCATGAATCATGAATTGAATCATGAATCATGAATCATGAATTGAATCATGAATTGAATCATGAATCATGATTTGAATCATGAATCATTAATTGAATCATGAATCGAATCATGAATCATGAATTAAATCATGAATTGAATCATGAATCATGAATTGAATCATGAATCATGAATTAAAATCATGAATTATAAATCATGAATCATGAACCATGAATCATGAATTGAATCATGAATCATGAATTGAATCATGAATCATGAATTGAATAATGAATCATGAAATGAATCATGAATCATGAATTGAATAATGAATCATGAATCGAATCATGAATCATGAATCGAATCATGAATCATGAAATTGAATCATGAATCATGAATTATGAATCATGAATTGAATCATGAATCATGAATTATGAATCATGAATTGAATCATGAATCATGAATCATGAATTGAATCATGAATCATGAAACGAATCATGAATCATGAATCGAATTATGATTTATGAATCGAATCATGAATCGAATCATGAATCATGAATCATGAATTGAATCATGAATCATGAATGGAATTACGAATCATGAATCGAATCATGAATCATGAATCGAATAATGAATCATGAATTTAATCATAAATTGAATAATGAATCATGAAATGAATCATGAATCATGAATTCAATCATGAATAATGAATCGAATCATGAATCAGGAATTGAATCATGAATCATGAATCATGAATTGAATCATGAATTGAATCATGAATCATGAATCATGAATTGAATCATGAATCATGATTTGAATCATGAATCATTAATTGAATCATGAATCGAATCATGAATCATGAATTAAATCATGAATTGAATCATGAATCATGAATCATGGAAATGAATCATGAATCATGTATCGAATCATGAATCATGAATTGAATCATTAATCATGAATTAAATCATGAATTATGAATCATGAATCATGAACCATGAATCATGAATTGAATCATGAATCATGAATTGAATCATGGATCATGAATTGAATAATGAATCATGAAATGAATCATGAATCATGAATTGAATCATGAATCATGAATCGAATCATGAATCATGAATCGAATCATGAATCATGAATTGGAATCATGAATTGAATCATGAATCATGAAATGAGTCATGAATCATTAATCGAATCATGAATTATGAATTGAATCATGAATTGAATCATGAATCATTAATCATGAATCATTAATCATGAATTAAATCATGAATCATGAATCGAAACATGAATCATGAATTGAATCATGAATCATGAATTGAATCATGAATCATGAATTTTTTAATCTAATCATGAATCATGACTCATGAATCATGAATTGAATCATGAATCATGAATCATTAATCATGAATCATGAATCATTAATCATGAATTAAATCATGAATTGAATCATGAATCATGAATTCAATCATGAATTGAATCATTATCCATGAATCGAATCATGAATAAGGAATTGAATCATGAATCATGAATCATGAATCATGAATTGAATCATGAATCATGAACTGAATCATGAATTAAATCATGAATCATGAAATGAATCATGAATCATGTATCGAATCATGAATCATGAATTGAATCATTAATCATGAATTAAATCATGAATTATGAATCATGAATCATGAACCATGAATCATGAATTGAATCATGAATCATGAATTGAATCATGGATCATGAATTGAATCATGAATCATGAATTGAATCATGGATCATGAATTGAATAATGAATCATGAAATGAATCATGAATCATGAATTGAATCATGAATCATGAATCGAATCATGAATCATGAATCGAATCATGAATCATGAATCGAATCATGAATCATGAATTGAATCATGAATTGAATCATGAATCATGAAATGAGTCATGAATCATTAATCGAATCATGAATTATGAATTGAATCATGAATTGAATCATGAATCATTAATCATGAATCATTAATCATGAATTAAATCATGAATCATGAATCGAAACATGATTCATGAATTGAATCATGAATCATGAATTGAATCATGAATCATGAATTTTTTAATCTAATCATGAATCATGACTCATGAATCATGAATTGAATCATGAATCATGAATCATTAATCATGAATCATGAATCATTAATCATGAATTAAATCATGAATTGAATCATGAATCATGAACTGAATCATGAATTAAATCATGAATCATGAAATGAATCTTGAATCATGAATTGTATCATGAATTGAATCATGAATCATGAATCATGAATTGAATCATGAATCATGATTTGAATCATGAATCATTAATTGAATCATGAATCGAATCATGAATCATGAATTAAATCATGAATTGAATCATGAATCATGAATCATGAAATGAATCATGTATCATGAATCGAATCATGAATCATGAATTGAATCATGAATCATGAATTAAATCATGAATTATGAATCATGAATCATGAATTGAATAATGAATCATGAAATGAATCATGAAATCATGAATTGAATAATGAATCATGAAATGAATCATGAATCATGAATTGAAACATGAATCATGAATCGAATCATGAATCATGAATCGAATCATTAATCATGAATTGAATCATGAATCATGAATCATGAATTATGAATCATGAATTGAATCATGAATCATGAATCATGAATTGAATCATGAATCATGAAACGAATCATGAATCATGAATTGAATCATGATTTATGAATCGAATCATGAATCATGAATTGAATCATGAATCATGAATGGAATTACGAATCATGAATCATGAATCGAATAATGAATCATGAATTCAATCATGAATTGAATAATGAATCATGAAATGAATCATGAATTCAATCATGAATTGAATAATGAATCATGAATCGAATCATGAATCATGAATTGAATCATGAATCATGAATCATGAATTGAATCATGAATTGAATCATGAATCATGAATCATGAATTGAATCATGAATTGAATCATGAATCATGAATCATGAATTGAATCATGAATCATGATTTGAATCATGAATCATTAATTGAATCATGAATTGAATCATGAATCATGAATTAAATCATGAATTGAATCATGAATCATGAATCATGAAATGAATCATGAATCATGAATCGAATCATGACTCATGAATTGAATCATGAATCATGAATTAAATCATGAATTATGAATCATGAATCATGAACCATGAATCATGAATTGAATCATGAATCATGAATTGAATCATGGATCATGAATTGAATAATGAATCATGAAATGAATCATGAATCATGAATTGAATCATGAATCATGAATCGAATCATGAATCATGAATCGAATCATGAATCATGAATTGAATCATGAATCATGAATTGAATCATGAATCATGAATTATGAATCATGAATCATGAATTATGAATCATGAATTGAATCATGAATCATGAATCATGAATCATGAATTGAATCATGAATCATGAATCGAATCATGAATCATGAATCGAATCATGAAA
>NW_027448298.1:0-54076 GCF_038048845.1 Mixophyes fleayi
CTCCAAAAAACACACTGTTAGGTTAATTGGCTGCTATCAAAATTGACCCTAGTCTCTCCCTCTCTGTCTGTGTGTGAGTGTGTGTCTATATTAGGGAATTTAGACTGTAAGCTCCAATAGGGTAGGGACTGATGTGAATGGGTTCTCTGTACAGCGCTGCGCTATTAGTGACACTATATAAATAAATGATAATGAGGATGATGATGATATGTGTTTACTATGCCTATACACATAGCCAGCTTCCACACTTGATTGGCAGATTAATGCATCATTATTGCTAAGTTTGATAACAGTTGTCTAATACAGTGACACTGGTAGAGAAAACCACTATATACATTCACATAAGCAGCTCTCATCATCATCATTTATGGCATAAGACTTCTTTAATTATACTAAGTTTTTGAGCAGGTCTGCATTATACTTAATTATATAAGGGAGATGTACTTTTAGTAAAAAGTAGCTCTCCAATTTCAAAAGTACATCAACGTAGTATTAATACTTAGATTTAAAGGTGTTTTGGGATAAATGAAATACATTCCCAGCAGCCATCTCCCTTTGCCTCTATCTTATTGCATATTTTGTCCTAATGTGCTTTCATATTTACATGTCACCATGTTTCCATTGGCTAGTACCTTAAAGTCAGATGTCTGTCAAGCAAACTGACCAGTGACAGAATTGCTTTGTGAGGTTTACATCTTTATGACATCAAATGCTTCACATGAAAAATGCAGTTCATTGTCAAAAATCAGCTATATTAGGAGAGTGAGAATTGTGTTTTAGCATCAATTACACACTAAATATGCTGTCATTGTGTATTTTTAATGGATGTCTTTCAGTTTTAAAGATAGACAGACCGATAGATAGATAGATAGATAGAAAGATAGAAAGATAGATAGATAGATAGATAGACAGACAGACAGACTGATTTCAACTGGAAGCAGTGCTTACATATTGCTTAATTTTTGGTGGTTATTAAATAGTATGGGTAGGCAAGAAAAGTGCATATATCTTTTATTAGCATAAACTTACCCATATGCGCTCTTGCATATTTAAGGCATTCAAAGTAATAATATTTCACAGCATTAATACAGTTATGTACTAGACTGGACAATGGTAAGCAGAGCCAGTACTTATATCAACCATGGCCTTATCTGTGTGAAGTTTGTATGTTCTCCCTGTGTTTGCGTAGGTTTCCTCCGGGTGCTGTGGTTTCCTCCCACACTCCAAAAAACACACTGTTAGGTTAATTGGCTGCTATCAAAATTGACCCTAGTCTCTCCCTCTCTGTCTGTGTGTGAGTGTGTGTCTATATTAGGGAATTTAGACTGTAAGCTCCAATAGGGTAGGGACTGATGTGAATGGGTTCTCTGTACAGCGCTGCGCTATTAGTGACACTATATAAATAAATGATAATGAGGATGATGATGATATGTGTTTACTATGCCTATACACATAGCCAGCTTCCACACTTGATTGGCAGATTAATGCATCATTATTGCTAAGTTTGATAACAGTTGTCTAATACAGTGACACTGGTAGAGAAAACCACTATATACATTCACATAAGCAGCTCTCATCATCATCATTTATGGCATAAGACTTCTTTAATTATACTAAGTTTTTGAGCAGGTCTGCATTATACTTAATTATATAAGGGAGATGTACTTTTAGTAAAAAGTAGCTCTCCAATTTCAAAAGTACATCAACGTAGTATTAATACTTAGATTTAAAGGTGTTTTGGGATAAATGAAATACATTCCCAGCAGCCATCTCCCTTTGCCTCTATCTTATTGCATATTTTGTCCTAATGTGCTTTCATATTTACATGTCACCATGTTTCCATTGGCTAGTACCTTAAAGTCAGATGTCTGTCAAGCAAACTGACCAGTGACAGAATTGCTTTGTGAGGTTTACATCTTTATGACATCAAATGCTTCACATGAAAAATGCAGTTCATTGTCAAAAATCAGCTATATTAGGAGAGTGAGAATTGTGTTTTAGCATCAATTACACACTAAATATGCTGTCATTGTGTATTTTTAATGGATGTCTTTCAGTTTTAAAGATAGACAGACCGATAGATAGATAGATAGATAGAAAGATAGAAAGATAGATAGATAGATAGATAGATAGATAGACAGACAGACAGACAGACTGATTTCAACTGGAAGCAGTGCTTACATATTGCTTAATTTTTGGTGGTTATTAAATAGTATGGGTAGGCAAGAAAAGTGCATATATCTTTTATTAGCATAAACTTACCCAAATGCGCTCTTGCATATTTAAGGCATTCAAAGTAATAATATTTCACAGCATTAATACAGTTATGTACTAGACTGGACAATGGTAAGCAGAGCCAGTACTTATATCAACCATGGCCTTATCTGTGTGAAGTTTGTATGTTCTCCCTGTGTTTGCGTAGGTTTCCTCCGGGTGCTGTGGTTTCCTCCCACACTCCAAAAAACACACTGTTAGGTTAATTGGCTGCTATCAAAATTGACCCTAGTCTCTCCCTCTCTGTCTGTGTGTGAGTGTGTGTCTATATTAGGGAATTTAGACTGTAAGCTCCAATAGGGTAGGGACTGATGTGAATGGGTTCTCTGTACAGCGCTGCGCTATTAGTGACACTATATAAATAAATGATAATGAGGATGATGATGATATGTGTTTACTATGCCTATACACATAGCCAGCTTCCACACTTGATTGGCAGATTAATGCATCATTATTGCTAAGTTTGATAACAGTTGTCTAATACAGTGACACTGGTAGAGAAAACCACTATATACATTCACATAAGCAGCTCTCATCATCATCATTTATGGCATAAGACTTCTTTAATTATACTAAGTTTTTGAGCAGGTCTGCATTATACTTAATTATATAAGGGAGATGTACTTTTAGTAAAAAGTAGCTCTCCAATTTCAAAAGTACATCAACGTAGTATTAATACTTAGATTTAAAGGTGTTTTGGGATAAATGAAATACATTCCCAGCAGCCATCTCCCTTTGCCTCTATCTTATTGCATATTTTGTCCTAATGTGCTTTCATATTTACATGTCACCATGTTTCCATTGGCTAGTACCTTAAAGTCAGATGTCTGTCAAGCAAACTGACCAGTGACAGAATTGCTTTGTGAGGTTTACATCTTTATGACATCAAATGCTTCACATGAAAAATGCAGTTCATTGTCAAAAATCAGCTATATTAGGAGAGTGAGAATTGTGTTTTAGCATCAATTACACACTAAATATGCTGTCATTGTGTATTTTTAATGGATGTCTTTCAGTTTTAAAGATAGACAGACCGATAGATAGATAGATAGATAGATAGATAGATAGAAAGATAGAAAGATAGATAGATAGATAGATAGATAGATAGATAGATAGACAGACAGACAGACTGATTTCAACTGGAAGCAGTGCTTACATATTGCTTAATTTTTGGTGGTTATTAAATAGTATGGGTAGGCAAGAAAAGTGCATATATCTTTTATTAGCATAAACTTACCCAAATGCGCTCTTGCATATTTAAGGCATTCAAAGTAATAATATTTCACAGCATTAATACAGTTATGTACTAGACTGGACAATGGTAAGCAGAGCCAGTACTTATATCAACCATGGCCTTATCTGTGTGAAGTTTGTATGTTCTCCCTGTGTTTGCGTAGGTTTCCTCCGGGTGCTGTGGTTTCCTCCCACACTCCAAAAAACACACTGTTAGGTTAATTGGCTGCTATCAAAATTGACCCTAGTCTCTCCCTCTCTGTCTGTGTGTGAGTGTGTGTCTATATTAGGGAATTTAGACTGTAAGCTCCAATAGGGTAGGGACTGATGTGAATGGGTTCTCTGTACAGCGCTGCGCTATTAGTGACACTATATAAATAAATGATAATGAGGATGATGATGATATGTGTTTACTATGCCTATACACATAGCCAGCTTCCACACTTGATTGGCAGATTAATGCATCATTATTGCTAAGTTTGATAACAGTTGTCTAATACAGTGACACTGGTAGAGAAAACCACTATATACATTCACATAAGCAGCTCTCATCATCATCATTTATGGCATAAGACTTCTTTAATTATACTAAGTTTTTGAGCAGGTCTGCATTATACTTAATTATATAAGGGAGATGTACTTTTAGTAAAAAGTAGCTCTCCAATTTCAAAAGTACATCAACGTAGTATTAATACTTAGATTTAAAGGTGTTTTGGGATAAATGAAATACATTCCCAGCAGCCATCTCCCTTTGCCTCTATCTTATTGCATATTTTGTCCTAATGTGCTTTCATATTTACATGTCACCATGTTTCCATTGGCTAGTACCTTAAAGTCAGATGTCTGTCAAGCAAACTGACCAGTGACAGAATTGCTTTGTGAGGTTTACATCTTTATGACATCAAATGCTTCACATGAAAAATGCAGTTCATTGTCAAAAATCAGCTATATTAGGAGAGTGAGAATTGTGTTTTAGCATCAATTACACACTAAATATGCTGTCATTGTGTATTTTTAATGGATGTCTTTCAGTTTTAAAGATAGACAGACCGATAGATAGATAGATAGATAGATAGATAGATAGATAGAAAGATAGAAAGATAGATAGATAGATAGATAGATAGATAGATAGATAGACAGACAGACAGACTGATTTCAACTGGAAGCAGTGCTTACATATTGCTTAATTTTTGGTGGTTATTAAATAGTATGGGTAGGCAAGAAAAGTGCATATATCTTTTATTAGCATAAACTTACCCATATGCGCTCTTGCATATTTAAGGCATTCAAAGTAATAATATTTCACAGCATTAATACAGTTATGTACTAGACTGGACAATGGTAAGCAGAGCCAGTACTTATATCAACCATGGCCTTATCTGTGTGAAGTTTGTATGTTCTCCCTGTGTTTGCGTAGGTTTCCTCCGGGTGCTGTGGTTTCCTCCCACACTCCAAAAAACACACTGTTAGGTTAATTGGCTGCTATCAAAATTGACCCTAGTCTCTCCCTCTCTGTCTGTGTGTGAGTGTGTGTCTATATTAGGGAATTTAGACTGTAAGCTCCAATAGGGTAGGGACTGATGTGAATGGGTTCTCTGTACAGCGCTGCGCTATTAGTGACACTATATAAATAAATGATAATGAGGATGATGATGATATGTGTTTACTATGCCTATACACATAGCCAGCTTCCACACTTGATTGGCAGATTAATGCATCATTATTGCTAAGTTTGATAACAGTTGTCTAATACAGTGACACTGGTAGAGAAAACCACTATATACATTCACATAAGCAGCTCTCATCATCATCATTTATGGCATAAGACTTCTTTAATTATACTAAGTTTTTGAGCAGGTCTGCATTATACTTAATTATATAAGGGAGATGTACTTTTAGTAAAAAGTAGCTCTCCAATTTCAAAAGTACATCAACGTAGTATTAATACTTAGATTTAAAGGTGTTTTGGGATAAATGAAATACATTCCCAGCAGCCATCTCCCTTTGCCTCTATCTTATTGCATATTTTGTCCTAATGTGCTTTCATATTTACATGTCACCATGTTTCCATTGGCTAGTACCTTAAAGTCAGATGTCTGTCAAGCAAACTGACCAGTGACAGAATTGCTTTGTGAGGTTTACATCTTTATGACATCAAATGCTTCACATGAAAAATGCAGTTCATTGTCAAAAATCAGCTATATTAGGAGAGTGAGAATTGTGTTTTAGCATCAATTACACACTAAATATGCTGTCATTGTGTATTTTTAATGGATGTCTTTCAGTTTTAAAGATAGACAGACCGATAGATAGATAGATAGATAGATAGATAGATAGAAAGATAGAAAGATAGATAGATAGATAGATAGATAGATAGATAGATAGACAGACAGACAGACTGATTTCAACTGGAAGCAGTGCTTACATATTGCTTAATTTTTGGTGGTTATTAAATAGTATGGGTAGGCAAGAAAAGTGCATATATCTTTTATTAGCATAAACTTACCCAAATGCGCTCTTGCATATTTAAGGCATTCAAAGTAATAATATTTCACAGCATTAATACAGTTATGTACTAGACTGGACAATGGTAAGCAGAGCCAGTACTTATATCAACCATGGCCTTATCTGTGTGAAGTTTGTATGTTCTCCCTGTGTTTGCGTAGGTTTCCTCCGGGTGCTGTGGTTTCCTCCCACACTCCAAAAAACACACTGTTAGGTTAATTGGCTGCTATCAAAATTGACCCTAGTCTCTCCCTCTCTGTCTGTGTGTGAGTGTGTGTCTATATTAGGGAATTTAGACTGTAAGCTCCAATAGGGTAGGGACTGATGTGAATGGGTTCTCTGTACAGCGCTGCGCTATTAGTGACACTATATAAATAAATGATAATGAGGATGATGATGATATGTGTTTACTATGCCTATACACATAGCCAGCTTCCACACTTGATTGGCAGATTAATGCATCATTATTGCTAAGTTTGATAACAGTTGTCTAATACAGTGACACTGGTAGAGAAAACCACTATATACATTCACATAAGCAGCTCTCATCATCATCATTTATGGCATAAGACTTCTTTAATTATACTAAGTTTTTGAGCAGGTCTGCATTATACTTAATTATATAAGGGAGATGTACTTTTAGTAAAAAGTAGCTCTCCAATTTCAAAAGTACATCAACGTAGTATTAATACTTAGATTTAAAGGTGTTTTGGGATAAATGAAATACATTCCCAGCAGCCATCTCCCTTTGCCTCTATCTTATTGCATATTTTGTCCTAATGTGCTTTCATATTTACATGTCACCATGTTTCCATTGGCTAGTACCTTAAAGTCAGATGTCTGTCAAGCAAACTGACCAGTGACAGAATTGCTTTGTGAGGTTTACATCTTTATGACATCAAATGCTTCACATGAAAAATGCAGTTCATTGTCAAAAATCAGCTATATTAGGAGAGTGAGAATTGTGTTTTAGCATCAATTACACACTAAATATGCTGTCATTGTGTATTTTTAATGGATGTCTTTCAGTTTTAAAGATAGACAGACCGATAGATAGATAGATAGATAGAAAGATAGAAAGATAGATAGATAGATAGATAGACAGACAGACAGACTGATTTCAACTGGAAGCAGTGCTTACATATTGCTTAATTTTTGGTGGTTATTAAATAGTATGGGTAGGCAAGAAAAGTGCATATATCTTTTATTAGCATAAACTTACCCATATGCGCTCTTGCATATTTAAGGCATTCAAAGTAATAATATTTCACAGCATTAATACAGTTATGTACTAGACTGGACAATGGTAAGCAGAGCCAGTACTTATATCAACCATGGCCTTATCTGTGTGAAGTTTGTATGTTCTCCCTGTGTTTGCGTAGGTTTCCTCCGGGTGCTGTGGTTTCCTCCCACACTCCAAAAAACACACTGTTAGGTTAATTGGCTGCTATCAAAATTGACCCTAGTCTCTCCCTCTCTGTCTGTGTGTGAGTGTGTGTCTATATTAGGGAATTTAGACTGTAAGCTCCAATAGGGTAGGGACTGATGTGAATGGGTTCTCTGTACAGCGCTGCGCTATTAGTGACACTATATAAATAAATGATAATGAGGATGATGATGATATGTGTTTACTATGCCTATACACATAGCCAGCTTCCACACTTGATTGGCAGATTAATGCATCATTATTGCTAAGTTTGATAACAGTTGTCTAATACAGTGACACTGGTAGAGAAAACCACTATATACATTCACATAAGCAGCTCTCATCATCATCATTTATGGCATAAGACTTCTTTAATTATACTAAGTTTTTGAGCAGGTCTGCATTATACTTAATTATATAAGGGAGATGTACTTTTAGTAAAAAGTAGCTCTCCAATTTCAAAAGTACATCAACGTAGTATTAATACTTAGATTTAAAGGTGTTTTGGGATAAATGAAATACATTCCCAGCAGCCATCTCCCTTTGCCTCTATCTTATTGCATATTTTGTCCTAATGTGCTTTCATATTTACATGTCACCATGTTTCCATTGGCTAGTACCTTAAAGTCAGATGTCTGTCAAGCAAACTGACCAGTGACAGAATTGCTTTGTGAGGTTTACATCTTTATGACATCAAATGCTTCACATGAAAAATGCAGTTCATTGTCAAAAATCAGCTATATTAGGAGAGTGAGAATTGTGTTTTAGCATCAATTACACACTAAATATGCTGTCATTGTGTATTTTTAATGGATGTCTTTCAGTTTTAAAGATAGACAGACCGATAGATAGATAGATAGATAGATAGATAGATAGATAGAAAGATAGAAAGATAGATAGATAGATAGATAGATAGATAGATAGATAGACAGACAGACAGACTGATTTCAACTGGAAGCAGTGCTTACATATTGCTTAATTTTTGGTGGTTATTAAATAGTATGGGTAGGCAAGAAAAGTGCATATATCTTTTATTAGCATAAACTTACCCATATGCGCTCTTGCATATTTAAGGCATTCAAAGTAATAATATTTCACAGCATTAATACAGTTATGTACTAGACTGGACAATGGTAAGCAGAGCCAGTACTTATATCAACCATGGCCTTATCTGTGTGAAGTTTGTATGTTCTCCCTGTGTTTGCGTAGGTTTCCTCCGGGTGCTGTGGTTTCCTCCCACACTCCAAAAAACACACTGTTAGGTTAATTGGCTGCTATCAAAATTGACCCTAGTCTCTCCCTCTCTGTCTGTGTGTGAGTGTGTGTCTATATTAGGGAATTTAGACTGTAAGCTCCAATAGGGTAGGGACTGATGTGAATGGGTTCTCTGTACAGCGCTGCGCTATTAGTGACACTATATAAATAAATGATAATGAGGATGATGATGATATGTGTTTACTATGCCTATACACATAGCCAGCTTCCACACTTGATTGGCAGATTAATGCATCATTATTGCTAAGTTTGATAACAGTTGTCTAATACAGTGACACTGGTAGAGAAAACCACTATATACATTCACATAAGCAGCTCTCATCATCATCATTTATGGCATAAGACTTCTTTAATTATACTAAGTTTTTGAGCAGGTCTGCATTATACTTAATTATATAAGGGAGATGTACTTTTAGTAAAAAGTAGCTCTCCAATTTCAAAAGTACATCAACGTAGTATTAATACTTAGATTTAAAGGTGTTTTGGGATAAATGAAATACATTCCCAGCAGCCATCTCCCTTTGCCTCTATCTTATTGCATATTTTGTCCTAATGTGCTTTCATATTTACATGTCACCATGTTTCCATTGGCTAGTACCTTAAAGTCAGATGTCTGTCAAGCAAACTGACCAGTGACAGAATTGCTTTGTGAGGTTTACATCTTTATGACATCAAATGCTTCACATGAAAAATGCAGTTCATTGTCAAAAATCAGCTATATTAGGAGAGTGAGAATTGTGTTTTAGCATCAATTACACACTAAATATGCTGTCATTGTGTATTTTTAATGGATGTCTTTCAGTTTTAAAGATAGACAGACCGATAGATAGATAGATAGATAGATAGATAGATAGAAAGATAGAAAGATAGATAGATAGATAGATAGATAGATAGATAGATAGACAGACAGACAGACTGATTTCAACTGGAAGCAGTGCTTACATATTGCTTAATTTTTGGTGGTTATTAAATAGTATGGGTAGGCAAGAAAAGTGCATATATCTTTTATTAGCATAAACTTACCCAAATGCGCTCTTGCATATTTAAGGCATTCAAAGTAATAATATTTCACAGCATTAATACAGTTATGTACTAGACTGGACAATGGTAAGCAGAGCCAGTACTTATATCAACCATGGCCTTATCTGTGTGAAGTTTGTATGTTCTCCCTGTGTTTGCGTAGGTTTCCTCCGGGTGCTGTGGTTTCCTCCCACACTCCAAAAAACACACTGTTAGGTTAATTGGCTGCTATCAAAATTGACCCTAGTCTCTCCCTCTCTGTCTGTGTGTGAGTGTGTGTCTATATTAGGGAATTTAGACTGTAAGCTCCAATAGGGTAGGGACTGATGTGAATGGGTTCTCTGTACAGCGCTGCGCTATTAGTGACACTATATAAATAAATGATAATGAGGATGATGATGATATGTGTTTACTATGCCTATACACATAGCCAGCTTCCACACTTGATTGGCAGATTAATGCATCATTATTGCTAAGTTTGATAACAGTTGTCTAATACAGTGACACTGGTAGAGAAAACCACTATATACATTCACATAAGCAGCTCTCATCATCATCATTTATGGCATAAGACTTCTTTAATTATACTAAGTTTTTGAGCAGGTCTGCATTATACTTAATTATATAAGGGAGATGTACTTTTAGTAAAAAGTAGCTCTCCAATTTCAAAAGTACATCAACGTAGTATTAATACTTAGATTTAAAGGTGTTTTGGGATAAATGAAATACATTCCCAGCAGCCATCTCCCTTTGCCTCTATCTTATTGCATATTTTGTCCTAATGTGCTTTCATATTTACATGTCACCATGTTTCCATTGGCTAGTACCTTAAAGTCAGATGTCTGTCAAGCAAACTGACCAGTGACAGAATTGCTTTGTGAGGTTTACATCTTTATGACATCAAATGCTTCACATGAAAAATGCAGTTCATTGTCAAAAATCAGCTATATTAGGAGAGTGAGAATTGTGTTTTAGCATCAATTACACACTAAATATGCTGTCATTGTGTATTTTTAATGGATGTCTTTCA
The DNA here is from genome assembly GCF_038048845.1 of Mixophyes fleayi. Lineage (NCBI taxonomy): Eukaryota > Metazoa > Chordata > Amphibia > Anura > Limnodynastidae > Mixophyes > Mixophyes fleayi. The sequence continues at coordinate 10,764 of NW_027448298.1, forward strand.
GTTTTAAAGATAGACAGACCGATAGATAGATAGATAGATAGAAAGATAGAAAGATAGATAGATAGATAGATAGACAGACAGACAGACTGATTTCAACTGGAAGCAGTGCTTACATATTGCTTAATTTTTGGTGGTTATTAAATAGTATGGGTAGGCAAGAAAAGTGCATATATCTTTTATTAGCATAAACTTACCCATATGCGCTCTTGCATATTTAAGGCATTCAAAGTAATAATATTTCACAGCATTAATACAGTTATGTACTAGACTGGACAATGGTAAGCAGAGCCAGTACTTATATCAACCATGGCCTTATCTGTGTGAAGTTTGTATGTTCTCCCTGTGTTTGCGTAGGTTTCCTCCGGGTGCTGTGGTTTCCTCCCACACTCCAAAAAACACACTGTTAGGTTAATTGGCTGCTATCAAAATTGACCCTAGTCTCTCCCTCTCTGTCTGTGTGTGAGTGTGTGTCTATATTAGGGAATTTAGACTGTAAGCTCCAATAGGGTAGGGACTGATGTGAATGGGTTCTCTGTACAGCGCTGCGCTATTAGTGACACTATATAAATAAATGATAATGAGGATGATGATGATATGTGTTTACTATGCCTATACACATAGCCAGCTTCCACACTTGATTGGCAGATTAATGCATCATTATTGCTAAGTTTGATAACAGTTGTCTAATACAGTGACACTGGTAGAGAAAACCACTATATACATTCACATAAGCAGCTCTCATCATCATCATTTATGGCATAAGACTTCTTTAATTATACTAAGTTTTTGAGCAGGTCTGCATTATACTTAATTATATAAGGGAGATGTACTTTTAGTAAAAAGTAGCTCTCCAATTTCAAAAGTACATCAACGTAGTATTAATACTTAGATTTAAAGGTGTTTTGGGATAAATGAAATACATTCCCAGCAGCCATCTCCCTTTGCCTCTATCTTATTGCATATTTTGTCCTAATGTGCTTTCATATTTACATGTCACCATGTTTCCATTGGCTAGTACCTTAAAGTCAGATGTCTGTCAAGCAAACTGACCAGTGACAGAATTGCTTTGTGAGGTTTACATCTTTATGACATCAAATGCTTCACATGAAAAATGCAGTTCATTGTCAAAAATCAGCTATATTAGGAGAGTGAGAATTGTGTTTTAGCATCAATTACACACTAAATATGCTGTCATTGTGTATTTTTAATGGATGTCTTTCAGTTTTAAAGATAGACAGACCGATAGATAGATAGATAGATAGATAGATAGATAGAAAGATAGAAAGATAGATAGATAGATAGATAGATAGATAGATAGATAGACAGACAGACAGACTGATTTCAACTGGAAGCAGTGCTTACATATTGCTTAATTTTTGGTGGTTATTAAATAGTATGGGTAGGCAAGAAAAGTGCATATATCTTTTATTAGCATAAACTTACCCAAATGCGCTCTTGCATATTTAAGGCATTCAAAGTAATAATATTTCACAGCATTAATACAGTTATGTACTAGACTGGACAATGGTAAGCAGAGCCAGTACTTATATCAACCATGGCCTTATCTGTGTGAAGTTTGTATGTTCTCCCTGTGTTTGCGTAGGTTTCCTCCGGGTGCTGTGGTTTCCTCCCACACTCCAAAAAACACACTGTTAGGTTAATTGGCTGCTATCAAAATTGACCCTAGTCTCTCCCTCTCTGTCTGTGTGTGAGTGTGTGTCTATATTAGGGAATTTAGACTGTAAGCTCCAATAGGGTAGGGACTGATGTGAATGGGTTCTCTGTACAGCGCTGCGCTATTAGTGACACTATATAAATAAATGATAATGAGGATGATGATGATATGTGTTTACTATGCCTATACACATAGCCAGCTTCCACACTTGATTGGCAGATTAATGCATCATTATTGCTAAGTTTGATAACAGTTGTCTAATACAGTGACACTGGTAGAGAAAACCACTATATACATTCACATAAGCAGCTCTCATCATCATCATTTATGGCATAAGACTTCTTTAATTATACTAAGTTTTTGAGCAGGTCTGCATTATACTTAATTATATAAGGGAGATGTACTTTTAGTAAAAAGTAGCTCTCCAATTTCAAAAGTACATCAACGTAGTATTAATACTTAGATTTAAAGGTGTTTTGGGATAAATGAAATACATTCCCAGCAGCCATCTCCCTTTGCCTCTATCTTATTGCATATTTTGTCCTAATGTGCTTTCATATTTACATGTCACCATGTTTCCATTGGCTAGTACCTTAAAGTCAGATGTCTGTCAAGCAAACTGACCAGTGACAGAATTGCTTTGTGAGGTTTACATCTTTATGACATCAAATGCTTCACATGAAAAATGCAGTTCATTGTCAAAAATCAGCTATATTAGGAGAGTGAGAATTGTGTTTTAGCATCAATTACACACTAAATATGCTGTCATTGTGTATTTTTAATGGATGTCTTTCAGTTTTAAAGATAGACAGACCGATAGATAGATAGATAGATAGATAGATAGATAGATAGAAAGATAGAAAGATAGATAGATAGATAGATAGATAGATAGATAGATAGACAGACAGACAGACTGATTTCAACTGGAAGCAGTGCTTACATATTGCTTAATTTTTGGTGGTTATTAAATAGTATGGGTAGGCAAGAAAAGTGCATATATCTTTTATTAGCATAAACTTACCCATATGCGCTCTTGCATATTTAAGGCATTCAAAGTAATAATATTTCACAGCATTAATACAGTTATGTACTAGACTGGACAATGGTAAGCAGAGCCAGTACTTATATCAACCATGGCCTTATCTGTGTGAAGTTTGTATGTTCTCCCTGTGTTTGCGTAGGTTTCCTCCGGGTGCTGTGGTTTCCTCCCACACTCCAAAAAACACACTGTTAGGTTAATTGGCTGCTATCAAAATTGACCCTAGTCTCTCCCTCTCTGTCTGTGTGTGAGTGTGTGTCTATATTAGGGAATTTAGACTGTAAGCTCCAATAGGGTAGGGACTGATGTGAATGGGTTCTCTGTACAGCGCTGCGCTATTAGTGACACTATATAAATAAATGATAATGAGGATGATGATGATATGTGTTTACTATGCCTATACACATAGCCAGCTTCCACACTTGATTGGCAGATTAATGCATCATTATTGCTAAGTTTGATAACAGTTGTCTAATACAGTGACACTGGTAGAGAAAACCACTATATACATTCACATAAGCAGCTCTCATCATCATCATTTATGGCATAAGACTTCTTTAATTATACTAAGTTTTTGAGCAGGTCTGCATTATACTTAATTATATAAGGGAGATGTACTTTTAGTAAAAAGTAGCTCTCCAATTTCAAAAGTACATCAACGTAGTATTAATACTTAGATTTAAAGGTGTTTTGGGATAAATGAAATACATTCCCAGCAGCCATCTCCCTTTGCCTCTATCTTATTGCATATTTTGTCCTAATGTGCTTTCATATTTACATGTCACCATGTTTCCATTGGCTAGTACCTTAAAGTCAGATGTCTGTCAAGCAAACTGACCAGTGACAGAATTGCTTTGTGAGGTTTACATCTTTATGACATCAAATGCTTCACATGAAAAATGCAGTTCATTGTCAAAAATCAGCTATATTAGGAGAGTGAGAATTGTGTTTTAGCATCAATTACACACTAAATATGCTGTCATTGTGTATTTTTAATGGATGTCTTTCAGTTTTAAAGATAGACAGACCGATAGATAGATAGATAGATAGATAGATAGATAGAAAGATAGAAAGATAGATAGATAGATAGATAGATAGATAGATAGATAGACAGACAGACAGACTGATTTCAACTGGAAGCAGTGCTTACATATTGCTTAATTTTTGGTGGTTATTAAATAGTATGGGTAGGCAAGAAAAGTGCATATATCTTTTATTAGCATAAACTTACCCAAATGCGCTCTTGCATATTTAAGGCATTCAAAGTAATAATATTTCACAGCATTAATACAGTTATGTACTAGACTGGACAATGGTAAGCAGAGCCAGTACTTATATCAACCATGGCCTTATCTGTGTGAAGTTTGTATGTTCTCCCTGTGTTTGCGTAGGTTTCCTCCGGGTGCTGTGGTTTCCTCCCACACTCCAAAAAACACACTGTTAGGTTAATTGGCTGCTATCAAAATTGACCCTAGTCTCTCCCTCTCTGTCTGTGTGTGAGTGTGTGTCTATATTAGGGAATTTAGACTGTAAGCTCCAATAGGGTAGGGACTGATGTGAATGGGTTCTCTGTACAGCGCTGCGCTATTAGTGACACTATATAAATAAATGATAATGAGGATGATGATGATATGTGTTTACTATGCCTATACACATAGCCAGCTTCCACACTTGATTGGCAGATTAATGCATCATTATTGCTAAGTTTGATAACAGTTGTCTAATACAGTGACACTGGTAGAGAAAACCACTATATACATTCACATAAGCAGCTCTCATCATCATCATTTATGGCATAAGACTTCTTTAATTATACTAAGTTTTTGAGCAGGTCTGCATTATACTTAATTATATAAGGGAGATGTACTTTTAGTAAAAAGTAGCTCTCCAATTTCAAAAGTACATCAACGTAGTATTAATACTTAGATTTAAAGGTGTTTTGGGATAAATGAAATACATTCCCAGCAGCCATCTCCCTTTGCCTCTATCTTATTGCATATTTTGTCCTAATGTGCTTTCATATTTACATGTCACCATGTTTCCATTGGCTAGTACCTTAAAGTCAGATGTCTGTCAAGCAAACTGACCAGTGACAGAATTGCTTTGTGAGGTTTACATCTTTATGACATCAAATGCTTCACATGAAAAATGCAGTTCATTGTCAAAAATCAGCTATATTAGGAGAGTGAGAATTGTGTTTTAGCATCAATTACACACTAAATATGCTGTCATTGTGTATTTTTAATGGATGTCTTTCAGTTTTAAAGATAGACAGACCGATAGATAGATAGATAGATAGAAAGATAGAAAGATAGATAGATAGATAGATAGACAGACAGACAGACTGATTTCAACTGGAAGCAGTGCTTACATATTGCTTAATTTTTGGTGGTTATTAAATAGTATGGGTAGGCAAGAAAAGTGCATATATCTTTTATTAGCATAAACTTACCCATATGCGCTCTTGCATATTTAAGGCATTCAAAGTAATAATATTTCACAGCATTAATACAGTTATGTACTAGACTGGACAATGGTAAGCAGAGCCAGTACTTATATCAACCATGGCCTTATCTGTGTGAAGTTTGTATGTTCTCCCTGTGTTTGCGTAGGTTTCCTCCGGGTGCTGTGGTTTCCTCCCACACTCCAAAAAACACACTGTTAGGTTAATTGGCTGCTATCAAAATTGACCCTAGTCTCTCCCTCTCTGTCTGTGTGTGAGTGTGTGTCTATATTAGGGAATTTAGACTGTAAGCTCCAATAGGGTAGGGACTGATGTGAATGGGTTCTCTGTACAGCGCTGCGCTATTAGTGACACTATATAAATAAATGATAATGAGGATGATGATGATATGTGTTTACTATGCCTATACACATAGCCAGCTTCCACACTTGATTGGCAGATTAATGCATCATTATTGCTAAGTTTGATAACAGTTGTCTAATACAGTGACACTGGTAGAGAAAACCACTATATACATTCACATAAGCAGCTCTCATCATCATCATTTATGGCATAAGACTTCTTTAATTATACTAAGTTTTTGAGCAGGTCTGCATTATACTTAATTATATAAGGGAGATGTACTTTTAGTAAAAAGTAGCTCTCCAATTTCAAAAGTACATCAACGTAGTATTAATACTTAGATTTAAAGGTGTTTTGGGATAAATGAAATACATTCCCAGCAGCCATCTCCCTTTGCCTCTATCTTATTGCATATTTTGTCCTAATGTGCTTTCATATTTACATGTCACCATGTTTCCATTGGCTAGTACCTTAAAGTCAGATGTCTGTCAAGCAAACTGACCAGTGACAGAATTGCTTTGTGAGGTTTACATCTTTATGACATCAAATGCTTCACATGAAAAATGCAGTTCATTGTCAAAAATCAGCTATATTAGGAGAGTGAGAATTGTGTTTTAGCATCAATTACACACTAAATATGCTGTCATTGTGTATTTTTAATGGATGTCTTTCAGTTTTAAAGATAGACAGACCGATAGATAGATAGATAGATAGATAGATAGATAGATAGAAAGATAGAAAGATAGATAGATAGATAGATAGATAGATAGATAGATAGACAGACAGACAGACTGATTTCAACTGGAAGCAGTGCTTACATATTGCTTAATTTTTGGTGGTTATTAAATAGTATGGGTAGGCAAGAAAAGTGCATATATCTTTTATTAGCATAAACTTACCCATATGCGCTCTTGCATATTTAAGGCATTCAAAGTAATAATATTTCACAGCATTAATACAGTTATGTACTAGACTGGACAATGGTAAGCAGAGCCAGTACTTATATCAACCATGGCCTTATCTGTGTGAAGTTTGTATGTTCTCCCTGTGTTTGCGTAGGTTTCCTCCGGGTGCTGTGGTTTCCTCCCACACTCCAAAAAACACACTGTTAGGTTAATTGGCTGCTATCAAAATTGACCCTAGTCTCTCCCTCTCTGTCTGTGTGTGAGTGTGTGTCTATATTAGGGAATTTAGACTGTAAGCTCCAATAGGGTAGGGACTGATGTGAATGGGTTCTCTGTACAGCGCTGCGCTATTAGTGACACTATATAAATAAATGATAATGAGGATGATGATGATATGTGTTTACTATGCCTATACACATAGCCAGCTTCCACACTTGATTGGCAGATTAATGCATCATTATTGCTAAGTTTGATAACAGTTGTCTAATACAGTGACACTGGTAGAGAAAACCACTATATACATTCACATAAGCAGCTCTCATCATCATCATTTATGGCATAAGACTTCTTTAATTATACTAAGTTTTTGAGCAGGTCTGCATTATACTTAATTATATAAGGGAGATGTACTTTTAGTAAAAAGTAGCTCTCCAATTTCAAAAGTACATCAACGTAGTATTAATACTTAGATTTAAAGGTGTTTTGGGATAAATGAAATACATTCCCAGCAGCCATCTCCCTTTGCCTCTATCTTATTGCATATTTTGTCCTAATGTGCTTTCATATTTACATGTCACCATGTTTCCATTGGCTAGTACCTTAAAGTCAGATGTCTGTCAAGCAAACTGACCAGTGACAGAATTGCTTTGTGAGGTTTACATCTTTATGACATCAAATGCTTCACATGAAAAATGCAGTTCATTGTCAAAAATCAGCTATATTAGGAGAGTGAGAATTGTGTTTTAGCATCAATTACACACTAAATATGCTGTCATTGTGTATTTTTAATGGATGTCTTTCAGTTTTAAAGATAGACAGACCGATAGATAGATAGATAGATAGATAGATAGATAGAAAGATAGAAAGATAGATAGATAGATAGATAGATAGATAGATAGATAGACAGACAGACAGACTGATTTCAACTGGAAGCAGTGCTTACATATTGCTTAATTTTTGGTGGTTATTAAATAGTATGGGTAGGCAAGAAAAGTGCATATATCTTTTATTAGCATAAACTTACCCAAATGCGCTCTTGCATATTTAAGGCATTCAAAGTAATAATATTTCACAGCATTAATACAGTTATGTACTAGACTGGACAATGGTAAGCAGAGCCAGTACTTATATCAACCATGGCCTTATCTGTGTGAAGTTTGTATGTTCTCCCTGTGTTTGCGTAGGTTTCCTCCGGGTGCTGTGGTTTCCTCCCACACTCCAAAAAACACACTGTTAGGTTAATTGGCTGCTATCAAAATTGACCCTAGTCTCTCCCTCTCTGTCTGTGTGTGAGTGTGTGTCTATATTAGGGAATTTAGACTGTAAGCTCCAATAGGGTAGGGACTGATGTGAATGGGTTCTCTGTACAGCGCTGCGCTATTAGTGACACTATATAAATAAATGATAATGAGGATGATGATGATATGTGTTTACTATGCCTATACACATAGCCAGCTTCCACACTTGATTGGCAGATTAATGCATCATTATTGCTAAGTTTGATAACAGTTGTCTAATACAGTGACACTGGTAGAGAAAACCACTATATACATTCACATAAGCAGCTCTCATCATCATCATTTATGGCATAAGACTTCTTTAATTATACTAAGTTTTTGAGCAGGTCTGCATTATACTTAATTATATAAGGGAGATGTACTTTTAGTAAAAAGTAGCTCTCCAATTTCAAAAGTACATCAACGTAGTATTAATACTTAGATTTAAAGGTGTTTTGGGATAAATGAAATACATTCCCAGCAGCCATCTCCCTTTGCCTCTATCTTATTGCATATTTTGTCCTAATGTGCTTTCATATTTACATGTCACCATGTTTCCATTGGCTAGTACCTTAAAGTCAGATGTCTGTCAAGCAAACTGACCAGTGACAGAATTGCTTTGTGAGGTTTACATCTTTATGACATCAAATGCTTCACATGAAAAATGCAGTTCATTGTCAAAAATCAGCTATATTAGGAGAGTGAGAATTGTGTTTTAGCATCAATTACACACTAAATATGCTGTCATTGTGTATTTTTAATGGATGTCTTTCAGTTTTAAAGATAGACAGACCGATAGATAGATAGATAGATAGAAAGATAGAAAGATAGATAGATAGATAGATAGACAGACAGACAGACTGATTTCAACTGGAAGCAGTGCTTACATATTGCTTAATTTTTGGTGGTTATTAAATAGTATGGGTAGGCAAGAAAAGTGCATATATCTTTTATTAGCATAAACTTACCCATATGCGCTCTTGCATATTTAAGGCATTCAAAGTAATAATATTTCACAGCATTAATACAGTTATGTACTAGACTGGACAATGGTAAGCAGAGCCAGTACTTATATCAACCATGGCCTTATCTGTGTGAAGTTTGTATGTTCTCCCTGTGTTTGCGTAGGTTTCCTCCGGGTGCTGTGGTTTCCTCCCACACTCCAAAAAACACACTGTTAGGTTAATTGGCTGCTATCAAAATTGACCCTAGTCTCTCCCTCTCTGTCTGTGTGTGAGTGTGTGTCTATATTAGGGAATTTAGACTGTAAGCTCCAATAGGGTAGGGACTGATGTGAATGGGTTCTCTGTACAGCGCTGCGCTATTAGTGACACTATATAAATAAATGATAATGAGGATGATGATGATATGTGTTTACTATGCCTATACACATAGCCAGCTTCCACACTTGATTGGCAGATTAATGCATCATTATTGCTAAGTTTGATAACAGTTGTCTAATACAGTGACACTGGTAGAGAAAACCACTATATACATTCACATAAGCAGCTCTCATCATCATCATTTATGGCATAAGACTTCTTTAATTATACTAAGTTTTTGAGCAGGTCTGCATTATACTTAATTATATAAGGGAGATGTACTTTTAGTAAAAAGTAGCTCTCCAATTTCAAAAGTACATCAACGTAGTATTAATACTTAGATTTAAAGGTGTTTTGGGATAAATGAAATACATTCCCAGCAGCCATCTCCCTTTGCCTCTATCTTATTGCATATTTTGTCCTAATGTGCTTTCATATTTACATGTCACCATGTTTCCATTGGCTAGTACCTTAAAGTCAGATGTCTGTCAAGCAAACTGACCAGTGACAGAATTGCTTTGTGAGGTTTACATCTTTATGACATCAAATGCTTCACATGAAAAATGCAGTTCATTGTCAAAAATCAGCTATATTAGGAGAGTGAGAATTGTGTTTTAGCATCAATTACACACTAAATATGCTGTCATTGTGTATTTTTAATGGATGTCTTTCAGTTTTAAAGATAGACAGACCGATAGATAGATAGATAGATAGATAGATAGATAGATAGAAAGATAGAAAGATAGATAGATAGATAGATAGATAGATAGATAGATAGACAGACAGACAGACTGATTTCAACTGGAAGCAGTGCTTACATATTGCTTAATTTTTGGTGGTTATTAAATAGTATGGGTAGGCAAGAAAAGTGCATATATCTTTTATTAGCATAAACTTACCCAAATGCGCTCTTGCATATTTAAGGCATTCAAAGTAATAATATTTCACAGCATTAATACAGTTATGTACTAGACTGGACAATGGTAAGCAGAGCCAGTACTTATATCAACCATGGCCTTATCTGTGTGAAGTTTGTATGTTCTCCCTGTGTTTGCGTAGGTTTCCTCCGGGTGCTGTGGTTTCCTCCCACACTCCAAAAAACACACTGTTAGGTTAATTGGCTGCTATCAAAATTGACCCTAGTCTCTCCCTCTCTGTCTGTGTGTGAGTGTGTGTCCATATTAGGGAATTTAGACTGTAAGCTCCAATAGGGTAGGGACTGATGTGAATGGGTTCTCTGTACAGCGCTGCGCTATTAGTGACACTATATAAATAAATGATAATGAGGATGATGATGATATGTGTTTACTATGCCTATACACATAGCCAGCTTCCACACTTGATTGGCAGATTAATGCATCATTATTGCTAAGTTTGATAACAGTTGTCTAATACAGTGACACTGGTAGAGAAAACCACTATATACATTCACATAAGCAGCTCTCATCATCATCATTTATGGCATAAGACTTCTTTAATTATACTAAGTTTTTGAGCAGGTCTGCATTATACTTAATTATATAAGGGAGATGTACTTTTAGTAAAAAGTAGCTCTCCAATTTCAAAAGTACATCAACGTAGTATTAATACTTAGATTTAAAGGTGTTTTGGGATAAATGAAATACATTCCCAGCAGCCATCTCCCTTTGCCTCTATCTTATTGCATATTTTGTCCTAATGTGCTTTCATATTTACATGTCACCATGTTTCCATTGGCTAGTACCTTAAAGTCAGATGTCTGTCAAGCAAACTGACCAGTGACAGAATTGCTTTGTGAGGTTTACATCTTTATGACATCAAATGCTTCACATGAAAAATGCAGTTCATTGTCAAAAATCAGCTATATTAGGAGAGTGAGAATTGTGTTTTAGCATCAATTACACACTAAATATGCTGTCATTGTGTATTTTTAATGGATGTCTTTCAGTTTTAAAGATAGACAGACCGATAGATAGATAGATAGATAGAAAGATAGAAAGATAGATAGATAGATAGATAGACAGACAGACAGACTGATTTCAACTGGAAGCAGTGCTTACATATTGCTTAATTTTTGGTGGTTATTAAATAGTATGGGTAGGCAAGAAAAGTGCATATATCTTTTATTAGCATAAACTTACCCATATGCGCTCTTGCATATTTAAGGCATTCAAAGTAATAATATTTCACAGCATTAATACAGTTATGTACTAGACTGGACAATGGTAAGCAGAGCCAGTACTTATATCAACCATGGCCTTATCTGTGTGAAGTTTGTATGTTCTCCCTGTGTTTGCGTAGGTTTCCTCCGGGTGCTGTGGTTTCCTCCCACACTCCAAAAAACACACTGTTAGGTTAATTGGCTGCTATCAAAATTGACCCTAGTCTCTCCCTCTCTGTCTGTGTGTGAGTGTGTGTCTATATTAGGGAATTTAGACTGTAAGCTCCAATAGGGTAGGGACTGATGTGAATGGGTTCTCTGTACAGCGCTGCGCTATTAGTGACACTATATAAATAAATGATAATGAGGATGATGATGATATGTGTTTACTATGCCTATACACATAGCCAGCTTCCACACTTGATTGGCAGATTAATGCATCATTATTGCTAAGTTTGATAACAGTTGTCTAATACAGTGACACTGGTAGAGAAAACCACTATATACATTCACATAAGCAGCTCTCATCATCATCATTTATGGCATAAGACTTCTTTAATTATACTAAGTTTTTGAGCAGGTCTGCATTATACTTAATTATATAAGGGAGATGTACTTTTAGTAAAAAGTAGCTCTCCAATTTCAAAAGTACATCAACGTAGTATTAATACTTAGATTTAAAGGTGTTTTGGGATAAATGAAATACATTCCCAGCAGCCATCTCCCTTTGCCTCTATCTTATTGCATATTTTGTCCTAATGTGCTTTCATATTTACATGTCACCATGTTTCCATTGGCTAGTACCTTAAAGTCAGATGTCTGTCAAGCAAACTGACCAGTGACAGAATTGCTTTGTGAGGTTTACATCTTTATGACATCAAATGCTTCACATGAAAAATGCAGTTCATTGTCAAAAATCAGCTATATTAGGAGAGTGAGAATTGTGTTTTAGCATCAATTACACACTAAATATGCTGTCATTGTGTATTTTTAATGGATGTCTTTCAGTTTTAAAGATAGACAGACCGATAGATAGATAGATAGATAGATAGATAGATAGAAAGATAGAAAGATAGATAGATAGATAGATAGATAGATAGATAGATAGACAGACAGACAGACTGATTTCAACTGGAAGCAGTGCTTACATATTGCTTAATTTTTGGTGGTTATTAAATAGTATGGGTAGGCAAGAAAAGTGCATATATCTTTTATTAGCATAAACTTACCCAAATGCGCTCTTGCATATTTAAGGCATTCAAAGTAATAATATTTCACAGCATTAATACAGTTATGTACTAGACTGGACAATGGTAAGCAGAGCCAGTACTTATATCAACCATGGCCTTATCTGTGTGAAGTTTGTATGTTCTCCCTGTGTTTGCGTAGGTTTCCTCCGGGTGCTGTGGTTTCCTCCCACACTCCAAAAAACACACTGTTAGGTTAATTGGCTGCTATCAAAATTGACCCTAGTCTCTCCCTCTCTGTCTGTGTGTGAGTGTGTGTCTATATTAGGGAATTTAGACTGTAAGCTCCAATAGGGTAGGGACTGATGTGAATGGGTTCTCTGTACAGCGCTGCGCTATTAGTGACACTATATAAATAAATGATAATGAGGATGATGATGATATGTGTTTACTATGCCTATACACATAGCCAGCTTCCACACTTGATTGGCAGATTAATGCATCATTATTGCTAAGTTTGATAACAGTTGTCTAATACAGTGACACTGGTAGAGAAAACCACTATATACATTCACATAAGCAGCTCTCATCATCATCATTTATGGCATAAGACTTCTTTAATTATACTAAGTTTTTGAGCAGGTCTGCATTATACTTAATTATATAAGGGAGATGTACTTTTAGTAAAAAGTAGCTCTCCAATTTCAAAAGTACATCAACGTAGTATTAATACTTAGATTTAAAGGTGTTTTGGGATAAATGAAATACATTCCCAGCAGCCATCTCCCTTTGCCTCTATCTTATTGCATATTTTGTCCTAATGTGCTTTCATATTTACATGTCACCATGTTTCCATTGGCTAGTACCTTAAAGTCAGATGTCTGTCAAGCAAACTGACCAGTGACAGAATTGCTTTGTGAGGTTTACATCTTTATGACATCAAATGCTTCACATGAAAAATGCAGTTCATTGTCAAAAATCAGCTATATTAGGAGAGTGAGAATTGTGTTTTAGCATCAATTACACACTAAATATGCTGTCATTGTGTATTTTTAATGGATGTCTTTCAGTTTTAAAGATAGACAGACCGATAGATAGATAGATAGATAGAAAGATAGAAAGATAGATAGATAGATAGATAGATAAGATAGACAGACAGACAGACTGATTTCAACTGGAAGCAGTGCTTACATATTGCTTAATTTTTGGTGGTTATTAAATAGTATGGGTAGGCAAGAAAAGTGCATATATCTTTTATTAGCATAAACTTACCCAAATGCGCTCTTGCATATTTAAGGCATTCAAAGTAATAATATTTCACAGCATTAATACAGTTATGTACTAGACTGGACAATGGTAAGCAGAGCCAGTACTTATATCAACCATGGCCTTATCTGTGTGAAGTTTGTATGTTCTCCCTGTGTTTGCGTAGGTTTCCTCCGGGTGCTGTGGTTTCCTCCCACACTCCAAAAAACACACTGTTAGGTTAATTGGCTGCTATCAAAATTGACCCTAGTCTCTCCCTCTCTGTCTGTGTGTGAGTGTGTGTCTATATTAGGGAATTTAGACTGTAAGCTCCAATAGGGTAGGGACTGATGTGAATGGGTTCTCTGTACAGCGCTGCGCTATTAGTGACACTATATAAATAAATGATAATGAGGATGATGATGATATGTGTTTACTATGCCTATACACATAGCCAGCTTCCACACTTGATTGGCAGATTAATGCATCATTATTGCTAAGTTTGATAACAGTTGTCTAATACAGTGACACTGGTAGAGAAAACCACTATATACATTCACATAAGCAGCTCTCATCATCATCATTTATGGCATAAGACTTCTTTAATTATACTAAGTTTTTGAGCAGGTCTGCATTATACTTAATTATATAAGGGAGATGTACTTTTAGTAAAAAGTAGCTCTCCAATTTCAAAAGTACATCAACGTAGTATTAATACTTAGATTTAAAGGTGTTTTGGGATAAATGAAATACATTCCCAGCAGCCATCTCCCTTTGCCTCTATCTTATTGCATATTTTGTCCTAATGTGCTTTCATATTTACATGTCACCATGTTTCCATTGGCTAGTACCTTAAAGTCAGATGTCTGTCAAGCAAACTGACCAGTGACAGAATTGCTTTGTGAGGTTTACATCTTTATGACATCAAATGCTTCACATGAAAAATGCAGTTCATTGTCAAAAATCAGCTATATTAGGAGAGTGAGAATTGTGTTTTAGCATCAATTACACACTAAATATGCTGTCATTGTGTATTTTTAATGGATGTCTTTCAGTTTTAAAGATAGACAGACCGATAGATAGATAGATAGATAGATAGATAGATAGATAGATAGAAAGATAGAAAGATAGATAGATAGATAGATAGATAGATAGACAGACAGACAGACTGATTTCAACTGGAAGCAGTGCTTACATATTGCTTAATTTTTGGTGGTTATTAAATAGTATGGGTAGGCAAGAAAAGTGCATATATCTTTTATTAGCATAAACTTACCCAAATGCGCTCTTGCATATTTAAGGCATTCAAAGTAATAATATTTCACAGCATTAATACAGTTATGTACTAGACTGGACAATGGTAAGCAGAGCCAGTACTTATATCAACCATGGCCTTATCTGTGTGAAGTTTGTATGTTCTCCCTGTGTTTGCGTAGGTTTCCTCCGGGTGCTGTGGTTTCCTCCCACACTCCAAAAAACACACTGTTAGGTTAATTGGCTGCTATCAAAATTGACCCTAGTCTCTCCCTCTCTGTCTGTGTGTGAGTGTGTGTCTATATTAGGGAGGGAATTTAGACTGTAAGCTCCAATAGGGTAGGGACTGATGTGAATGGGTTCTCTGTACAGCGCTGCGCTATTAGTGACACTATATAAATAAATGATAATGAGGATGATGATGATATGTGTTTACTATGCCTATACACATAGCCAGCTTCCACACTTGATTGGCAGATTAATGCATCATTATTGCTAAGTTTGATAACAGTTGTCTAATACAGTGACACTGGTAGAGAAAACCACTATATACATTCACATAAGCAGCTCTCATCATCATCATTTATGGCATAAGACTTCTTTAATTATACTAAGTTTTTGAGCAGGTCTGCATTATACTTAATTATATAAGGGAGATGTACTTTTAGTAAAAAGTAGCTCTCCAATTTCAAAAGTACATCAACGTAGTATTAATACTTAGATTTAAAGGTGTTTTGGGATAAATGAAATACATTCCCAGCAGCCATCTCCCTTTGCCTCTATCTTATTGCATATTTTGTCCTAATGTGCTTTCATATTTACATGTCACCATGTTTCCATTGGCTAGTACCTTAAAGTCAGATGTCTGTCAAGCAAACTGACCAGTGACAGAATTGCTTTGTGAGGTTTACATCTTTATGACATCAAATGCTTCACATGAAAAATGCAGTTCATTGTCAAAAATCAGCTATATTAGGAGAGTGAGAATTGTGTTTTAGCATCAATTACACACTAAATATGCTGTCATTGTGTATTTTTAATGGATGTCTTTCAGTTTTAAAGATAGACAGACCGATAGATAGATAGATAGATAGATAGATAGAAAGATAGAAAGATAGATAGATAGATAGATAGATAGATAGACAGACAGACAGACTGATTTCAACTGGAAGCAGTGCTTACATATTGCTTAATTTTTGGTGGTTATTAAATAGTATGGGTAGGCAAGAAAAGTGCATATATCTTTTATTAGCATAAACTTACCCAAATGCGCTCTTGCATATTTAAGGCATTCAAAGTAATAATATTTCACAGCATTAATACAGTTATGTACTAGACTGGACAATGGTAAGCAGAGCCAGTACTTATATCAACCATGGCCTTATCTGTGTGAAGTTTGTATGTTCTCCCTGTGTTTGCGTAGGTTTCCTCCGGGTGCTGTGGTTTCCTCCCACACTCCAAAAAACACACTGTTAGGTTAATTGGCTGCTATCAAAATTGACCCTAGTCTCTCCCTCTCTGTCTGTGTGTGAGTGTGTGTCTATATTAGGGAATTTAGACTGTAAGCTCCAATAGGGTAGGGACTGATGTGAATGGGTTCTCTGTACAGCGCTGCGCTATTAGTGACACTATATAAATAAATGATAATGAGGATGATGATGATATGTGTTTACTATGCCTATACACATAGCCAGCTTCCACACTTGATTGGCAGATTAATGCATCATTATTGCTAAGTTTGATAACAGTTGTCTAATACAGTGACACTGGTAGAGAAAACCACTATATACATTCACATAAGCAGCTCTCATCATCATCATTTATGGCATAAGACTTCTTTAATTATACTAAGTTTTTGAGCAGGTCTGCATTATACTTAATTATATAAGGGAGATGTACTTTTAGTAAAAAGTAGCTCTCCAATTTCAAAAGTACATCAACGTAGTATTAATACTTAGATTTAAAGGTGTTTTGGGATAAATGAAATACATTCCCAGCAGCCATCTCCCTTTGCCTCTATCTTATTGCATATTTTGTCCTAATGTGCTTTCATATTTACATGTCACCATGTTTCCATTGGCTAGTACCTTAAAGTCAGATGTCTGTCAAGCAAACTGACCAGTGACAGAATTGCTTTGTGAGGTTTACATCTTTATGACATCAAATGCTTCACATGAAAAATGCAGTTCATTGTCAAAAATCAGCTATATTAGGAGAGTGAGAATTGTGTTTTAGCATCAATTACACACTAAATATGCTGTCATTGTGTATTTTTAATGGATGTCTTTCAGTTTTAAAGATAGACAGACCGATAGATAGATAGATAGATAGAAAGATAGAAAGATAGATAGATAGATAGATAGATAGATAGATAGACAGACAGACAGACTGATTTCAACTGGAAGCAGTGCTTACATATTGCTTAATTTTTGGTGGTTATTAAATAGTATGGGTAGGCAAGAAAAGTGCATATATCTTTTATTAGCATAAACTTACCCAAATGCGCTCTTGCATATTTAAGGCATTCAAAGTAATAATATTTCACAGCATTAATACAGTTATGTACTAGACTGGACAATGGTAAGCAGAGCCAGTACTTATATCAACCATGGCCTTATCTGTGTGAAGTTTGTATGTTCTCCCTGTGTTTGCGTAGGTTTCCTCCGGGTGCTGTGGTTTCCTCCCACACTCCAAAAAACACACTGTTAGGTTAATTGGCTGCTATCAAAATTGACCCTAGTCTCTCCCTCTCTGTCTGTGTGTGAGTGTGTGTCTATATTAGGGAATTTAGACTGTAAGCTCCAATAGGGTAGGGACTGATGTGAATGGGTTCTCTGTACAGCGCTGCGCTATTAGTGACACTATATAAATAAATGATAATGAGGATGATGATGATATGTGTTTACTATGCCTATACACATAGCCAGCTTCCACACTTGATTGGCAGATTAATGCATCATTATTGCTAAGTTTGATAACAGTTGTCTAATACAGTGACACTGGTAGAGAAAACCACTATATACATTCACATAAGCAGCTCTCATCATCATCATTTATGGCATAAGACTTCTTTAATTATACTAAGTTTTTGAGCAGGTCTGCATTATACTTAATTATATAAGGGAGATGTACTTTTAGTAAAAAGTAGCTCTCCAATTTCAAAAGTACATCAACGTAGTATTAATACTTAGATTTAAAGGTGTTTTGGGATAAATGAAATACATTCCCAGCAGCCATCTCCCTTTGCCTCTATCTTATTGCATATTTTGTCCTAATGTGCTTTCATATTTACATGTCACCATGTTTCCATTGGCTAGTACCTTAAAGTCAGATGTCTGTCAAGCAAACTGACCAGTGACAGAATTGCTTTGTGAGGTTTACATCTTTATGACATCAAATGCTTCACATGAAAAATGCAGTTCATTGTCAAAAATCAGCTATATTAGGAGAGTGAGAATTGTGTTTTAGCATCAATTACACACTAAATATGCTGTCATTGTGTATTTTTAATGGATGTCTTTCAGTTTTAAAGATAGACAGACCGATAGATAGATAGATAGATAGATAGATAGATAGATAGATAGATAGAAGATAGATAGATAGATAGATAGATAGATAGATAGATAGATAGACAGACAGACAGACTGATTTCAACTGGAAGCAGTGCTTACATATTGCTTAATTTTTGGTGGTTATTAAATAGTATGGGTAGGCAAGAAAAGTGCATATATCTTTTATTAGCATAAACTTACCCAAATGCGCTCTTGCATATTTAAGGCATTCAAAGTAATAATATTTCACAGCATTAATACAGTTATGTACTAGACTGGACAATGGTAAGCAGAGCCAGTACTTATATCAACCATGGCCTTATCTGTGTGAAGTTTGTATGTTCTCCCTGTGTTTGCGTAGGTTTCCTCCGGGTGCTGTGGTTTCCTCCCACACTCCAAAAAACACACTGTTAGGTTAATTGGCTGCTATCAAAATTGACCCTAGTCTCTCCCTCTCTGTCTGTGTGTGAGTGTGTGTCTATATTAGGGAATTTAGACTGTAAGCTCCAATAGGGTAGGGACTGATGTGAATGGGTTCTCTGTACAGCGCTGCGCTATTAGTGACACTATATAAATAAATGATAATGAGGATGATGATGATATGTGTTTACTATGCCTATACACATAGCCAGCTTCCACACTTGATTGGCAGATTAATGCATCATTATTGCTAAGTTTGATAACAGTTGTCTAATACAGTGACACTGGTAGAGAAAACCACTATATACATTCACATAAGCAGCTCTCATCATCATCATTTATGGCATAAGACTTCTTTAATTATACTAAGTTTTTGAGCAGGTCTGCATTATACTTAATTATATAAGGGAGATGTACTTTTAGTAAAAAGTAGCTCTCCAATTTCAAAAGTACATCAACGTAGTATTAATACTTAGATTTAAAGGTGTTTTGGGATAAATGAAATACATTCCCAGCAGCCATCTCCCTTTGCCTCTATCTTATTGCATATTTTGTCCTAATGTGCTTTCATATTTACATGTCACCATGTTTCCATTGGCTAGTACCTTAAAGTCAGATGTCTGTCAAGCAAACTGACCAGTGACAGAATTGCTTTGTGAGGTTTACATCTTTATGACATCAAATGCTTCACATGAAAAATGCAGTTCATTGTCAAAAATCAGCTATATTAGGAGAGTGAGAATTGTGTTTTAGCATCAATTACACACTAAATATGCTGTCATTGTGTATTTTTAATGGATGTCTTTCAGTTTTAAAGATAGACAGACCGATAGATAGATAGATAGATAGAAAGATAGAAAGATAGATAGATAGATAGATAGATAGATAGACAGACAGACAGACTGATTTCAACTGGAAGCAGTGCTTACATATTGCTTAATTTTTGGTGGTTATTAAATAGTATGGGTAGGCAAGAAAAGTGCATATATCTTTTATTAGCATAAACTTACCCAAATGCGCTCTTGCATATTTAAGGCATTCAAAGTAATAATATTTCACAGCATTAATACAGTTATGTACTAGACTGGACAATGGTAAGCAGAGCCAGTACTTATATCAACCATGGCCTTATCTGTGTGAAGTTTGTATGTTCTCCCTGTGTTTGCGTAGGTTTCCTCCGGGTGCTGTGGTTTCCTCCCACACTCCAAAAAACACACTGTTAGGTTAATTGGCTGCTATCAAAATTGACCCTAGTCTCTCCCTCTCTGTCTGTGTGTGAGTGTGTGTCTATATTAGGGAATTTAGACTGTAAGCTCCAATAGGGTAGGGACTGATGTGAATGGGTTCTCTGTACAGCGCTGCGCTATTAGTGACACTATATAAATAAATGATAATGAGGATGATGATGATATGTGTTTACTATGCCTATACACATAGCCAGCTTCCACACTTGATTGGCAGATTAATGCATCATTATTGCTAAGTTTGATAACAGTTGTCTAATACAGTGACACTGGTAGAGAAAACCACTATATACATTCACATAAGCAGCTCTCATCATCATCATTTATGGCATAAGACTTCTTTAATTATACTAAGTTTTTGAGCAGGTCTGCATTATACTTAATTATATAAGGGAGATGTACTTTTAGTAAAAAGTAGCTCTCCAATTTCAAAAGTACATCAACGTAGTATTAATACTTAGATTTAAAGGTGTTTTGGGATAAATGAAATACATTCCCAGCAGCCATCTCCCTTTGCCTCTATCTTATTGCATATTTTGTCCTAATGTGCTTTCATATTTACATGTCACCATGTTTCCATTGGCTAGTACCTTAAAGTCAGATGTCTGTCAAGCAAACTGACCAGTGACAGAATTGCTTTGTGAGGTTTACATCTTTATGACATCAAATGCTTCACATGAAAAATGCAGTTCATTGTCAAAAATCAGCTATATTAGGAGAGTGAGAATTGTGTTTTAGCATCAATTACACACTAAATATGCTGTCATTGTGTATTTTTAATGGATGTCTTTCAGTTTTAAAGATAGACAGACCGATAGATAGATAGATAGATAGATAGATAGATAGATAGATAGAAAGATAGAATAGATAGATAGATAGATAGATAGATAGATAGACAGACAGACAGACTGATTTCAACTGGAAGCAGTGCTTACATATTGCTTAATTTTTGGTGGTTATTAAATAGTATGGGTAGGCAAGAAAAGTGCATATATCTTTTATTAGCATAAACTTACCCAAATGCGCTCTTGCATATTTAAGGCATTCAAAGTAATAATATTTCACAGCATTAATACAGTTATGTACTAGACTGGACAATGGTAAGCAGAGCCAGTACTTATATCAACCATGGCCTTATCTGTGTGAAGTTTGTATGTTCTCCCTGTGTTTGCGTAGGTTTCCTCCGGGTGCTGTGGTTTCCTCCCACACTCCAAAAAACACACTGTTAGGTTAATTGGCTGCTATCAAAATTGACCCTAGTCTCTCCCTCTCTGTCTGTGTGTGAGTGTGTGTCTATATTAGGGAATTTAGACTGTAAGCTCCAATAGGGTAGGGACTGATGTGAATGGGTTCTCTGTACAGCGCTGCGCTATTAGTGACACTATATAAATAAATGATAATGAGGATGATGATGATATGTGTTTACTATGCCTATACACATAGCCAGCTTCCACACTTGATTGGCAGATTAATGCATCATTATTGCTAAGTTTGATAACAGTTGTCTAATACAGTGACACTGGTAGAGAAAACCACTATATACATTCACATAAGCAGCTCTCATCATCATCATTTATGGCATAAGACTTCTTTAATTATACTAAGTTTTTGAGCAGGTCTGCATTATACTTAATTATATAAGGGAGATGTACTTTTAGTAAAAAGTAGCTCTCCAATTTCAAAAGTACATCAACGTAGTATTAATACTTAGATTTAAAGGTGTTTTGGGATAAATGAAATACATTCCCAGCAGCCATCTCCCTTTGCCTCTATCTTATTGCATATTTTGTCCTAATGTGCTTTCATATTTACATGTCACCATGTTTCCATTGGCTAGTACCTTAAAGTCAGATGTCTGTCAAGCAAACTGACCAGTGACAGAATTGCTTTGTGAGGTTTACATCTTTATGACATCAAATGCTTCACATGAAAAATGCAGTTCATTGTCAAAAATCAGCTATATTAGGAGAGTGAGAATTGTGTTTTAGCATCAATTACACACTAAATATGCTGTCATTGTGTATTTTTAATGGATGTCTTTCAGTTTTAAAGATAGACAGACCGATAGATAGATAGATAGATAGATAGATAGAGATAGAAAGATAGATAGATAGATAGATAGATAGATAGACAGACAGACAGACTGATTTCAACTGGAAGCAGTGCTTACATATTGCTTAATTTTTGGTGGTTATTAAATAGTATGGGTAGGCAAGAAAAGTGCATATATCTTTTATTAGCATAAACTTACCCAAATGCGCTCTTGCATATTTAAGGCATTCAAAGTAATAATATTTCACAGCATTAATACAGTTATGTACTAGACTGGACAATGGTAAGCAGAGCCAGTACTTATATCAACCATGGCCTTATCTGTGTGAAGTTTGTATGTTCTCCCTGTGTTTGCGTAGGTTTCCTCCGGGTGCTGTGGTTTCCTCCCACACTCCAAAAAACACACTGTTAGGTTAATTGGCTGCTATCAAAATTGACCCTAGTCTCTCCCTCTCTGTCTGTGTGTGAGTGTGTGTCTATATTAGGGAATTTAGACTGTAAGCTCCAATAGGGTAGGGACTGATGTGAATGGGTTCTCTGTACAGCGCTGCGCTATTAGTGACACTATATAAATAAATGATAATGAGGATGATGATGATATGTGTTTACTATGCCTATACACATAGCCAGCTTCCACACTTGATTGGCAGATTAATGCATCATTATTGCTAAGTTTGATAACAGTTGTCTAATACAGTGACACTGGTAGAGAAAACCACTATATACATTCACATAAGCAGCTCTCATCATCATCATTTATGGCATAAGACTTCTTTAATTATACTAAGTTTTTGAGCAGGTCTGCATTATACTTAATTATATAAGGGAGATGTACTTTTAGTAAAAAGTAGCTCTCCAATTTCAAAAGTACATCAACGTAGTATTAATACTTAGATTTAAAGGTGTTTTGGGATAAATGAAATACATTCCCAGCAGCCATCTCCCTTTGCCTCTATCTTATTGCATATTTTGTCCTAATGTGCTTTCATATTTACATGTCACCATGTTTCCATTGGCTAGTACCTTAAAGTCAGATGTCTGTCAAGCAAACTGACCAGTGACAGAATTGCTTTGTGAGGTTTACATCTTTATGACATCAAATGCTTCACATGAAAAATGCAGTTCATTGTCAAAAATCAGCTATATTAGGAGAGTGAGAATTGTGTTTTAGCATCAATTACACACTAAATATGCTGTCATTGTGTATTTTTAATGGATGTCTTTCAGTTTTAAAGATAGACAGACCGATAGATAGATAGATAGATAGATAGAAAGATAGAAAGATAGATAGATAGATAGATAGATAGATAGATAGACAGACAGACAGACTGATTTCAACTGGAAGCAGTGCTTACATATTGCTTAATTTTTGGTGGTTATTAAATAGTATGGGTAGGCAAGAAAAGTGCATATATCTTTTATTAGCATAAACTTACCCAAATGCGCTCTTGCATATTTAAGGCATTCAAAGTAATAATATTTCACAGCATTAATACAGTTATGTACTAGACTGGACAATGGTAAGCAGAGCCAGTACTTATATCAACCATGGCCTTATCTGTGTGAAGTTTGTATGTTCTCCCTGTGTTTGCGTAGGTTTCCTCCGGGTGCTGTGGTTTCCTCCCACACTCCAAAAAACACACTGTTAGGTTAATTGGCTGCTATCAAAATTGACCCTAGTCTCTCCCTCTCTGTCTGTGTGTGAGTGTGTGTCTATATTAGGGAATTTAGACTGTAAGCTCCAATAGGGTAGGGACTGATGTGAATGGGTTCTCTGTACAGCGCTGCGCTATTAGTGACACTATATAAATAAATGATAATGAGGATGATGATGATATGTGTTTACTATGCCTATACACATAGCCAGCTTCCACACTTGATTGGCAGATTAATGCATCATTATTGCTAAGTTTGATAACAGTTGTCTAATACAGTGACACTGGTAGAGAAAACCACTATATACATTCACATAAGCAGCTCTCATCATCATCATTTATGGCATAAGACTTCTTTAATTATACTAAGTTTTTGAGCAGGTCTGCATTATACTTAATTATATAAGGGAGATGTACTTTTAGTAAAAAGTAGCTCTCCAATTTCAAAAGTACATCAACGTAGTATTAATACTTAGATTTAAAGGTGTTTTGGGATAAATGAAATACATTCCCAGCAGCCATCTCCCTTTGCCTCTATCTTATTGCATATTTTGTCCTAATGTGCTTTCATATTTACATGTCACCATGTTTCCATTGGCTAGTACCTTAAAGTCAGATGTCTGTCAAGCAAACTGACCAGTGACAGAATTGCTTTGTGAGGTTTACATCTTTATGACATCAAATGCTTCACATGAAAAATGCAGTTCATTGTCAAAAATCAGCTATATTAGGAGAGTGAGAATTGTGTTTTAGCATCAATTACACACTAAATATGCTGTCATTGTGTATTTTTAATGGATGTCTTTCAGTTTTAAAGATAGACAGACCGATAGATAGATAGATAGATAGATAGAAGATAGATAGAAAGATAGATAGATAGATAGATAGATAGATAGACAGACAGACAGACTGATTTCAACTGGAAGCAGTGCTTACATATTGCTTAATTTTTGGTGGTTATTAAATAGTATGGGTAGGCAAGAAAAGTGCATATATCTTTTATTAGCATAAACTTACCCAAATGCGCTCTTGCATATTTAAGGCATTCAAAGTAATAATATTTCACAGCATTAATACAGTTATGTACTAGACTGGACAATGGTAAGCAGAGCCAGTACTTATATCAACCATGGCCTTATCTGTGTGAAGTTTGTATGTTCTCCCTGTGTTTGCGTAGGTTTCCTCCGGGTGCTGTGGTTTCCTCCCACACTCCAAAAAACACACTGTTAGGTTAATTGGCTGCTATCAAAATTGACCCTAGTCTCTCCCTCTCTGTCTGTGTGTGAGTGTGTGTCTATATTAGGGAATTTAGACTGTAAGCTCCAATAGGGTAGGGACTGATGTGAATGGGTTCTCTGTACAGCGCTGCGCTATTAGTGACACTATATAAATAAATGATAATGAGGATGATGATGATATGTGTTTACTATGCCTATACACATAGCCAGCTTCCACACTTGATTGGCAGATTAATGCATCATTATTGCTAAGTTTGATAACAGTTGTCTAATACAGTGACACTGGTAGAGAAAACCACTATATACATTCACATAAGCAGCTCTCATCATCATCATTTATGGCATAAGACTTCTTTAATTATACTAAGTTTTTGAGCAGGTCTGCATTATACTTAATTATATAAGGGAGATGTACTTTTAGTAAAAAGTAGCTCTCCAATTTCAAAAGTACATCAACGTAGTATTAATACTTAGATTTAAAGGTGTTTTGGGATAAATGAAATACATTCCCAGCAGCCATCTCCCTTTGCCTCTATCTTATTGCATATTTTGTCCTAATGTGCTTTCATATTTACATGTCACCATGTTTCCATTGGCTAGTACCTTAAAGTCAGATGTCTGTCAAGCAAACTGACCAGTGACAGAATTGCTTTGTGAGGTTTACATCTTTATGACATCAAATGCTTCACATGAAAAATGCAGTTCATTGTCAAAAATCAGCTAGCTATATTAGGAGAGTGAGAATTGTGTTTTAGCATCAATTACACACTAAATATGCTGTCATTGTGTATTTTTAATGGATGTCTTTCAGTTTTAAAGATAGACAGACCGATAGATAGATAGATAGATAGATAGATAGATAGATAGAAAGATAGATAGATAGATAGATAGATAGATAGATAGATAGACAGACAGACAGACTGATTTCAACTGGAAGCAGTGCTTACATATTGCTTAATTTTTGGTGGTTATTAAATAGTATGGGTAGGCAAGAAAAGTGCATATATCTTTTATTAGCATAAACTTACCCAAATGCGCTCTTGCATATTTAAGGCATTCAAAGTAATAATATTTCACAGCATTAATACAGTTATGTACTAGACTGGACAATGGTAAGCAGAGCCAGTACTTATATCAACCATGGCCTTATCTGTGTGAAGTTTGTATGTTCTCCCTGTGTTTGCGTAGGTTTCCTCCGGGTGCTGTGGTTTCCTCCCACACTCCAAAAAACACACTGTTAGGTTAATTGGCTGCTATCAAAATTGACCCTAGTCTCTCCCTCTCTGTCTGTGTGTGAGTGTGTGTCTATATTAGGGAATTTAGACTGTAAGCTCCAATAGGGTAGGGACTGATGTGAATGGGTTCTCTGTACAGCGCTGCGCTATTAGTGACACTATATAAATAAATGATAATGAGGATGATGATGATATGTGTTTACTATGCCTATACACATAGCCAGCTTCCACACTTGATTGGCAGATTAATGCATCATTATTGCTAAGTTTGATAACAGTTGTCTAATACAGTGACACTGGTAGAGAAAACCACTATATACATTCACATAAGCAGCTCTCATCATCATCATTTATGGCATAAGACTTCTTTAATTATACTAAGTTTTTGAGCAGGTCTGCATTATACTTAATTATATAAGGGAGATGTACTTTTAGTAAAAAGTAGCTCTCCAATTTCAAAAGTACATCAACGTAGTATTAATACTTAGATTTAAAGGTGTTTTGGGATAAATGAAATACATTCCCAGCAGCCATCTCCCTTTGCCTCTATCTTATTGCATATTTTGTCCTAATGTGCTTTCATATTTACATGTCACCATGTTTCCATTGGCTAGTACCTTAAAGTCAGATGTCTGTCAAGCAAACTGACCAGTGACAGAATTGCTTTGTGAGGTTTACATCTTTATGACATCAAATGCTTCACATGAAAAATGCAGTTCATTGTCAAAAATCAGCTATATTAGGAGAGTGAGAATTGTGTTTTAGCATCAATTACACACTAAATATGCTGTCATTGTGTATTTTTAATGGATGTCTTTCAGTTTTAAAGATAGACAGACCGATAGATAGATAGATAGATAGAAAGATAGAAAGATAGATAGATAGATAGATAGACAGACAGACAGACTGATTTCAACTGGAAGCAGTGCTTACATATTGCTTAATTTTTGGTGGTTATTAAATAGTATGGGTAGGCAAGAAAAGTGCATATATCTTTTATTAGCATAAACTTACCCATATGCGCTCTTGCATATTTAAGGCATTCAAAGTAATAATATTTCACAGCATTAATACAGTTATGTACTAGACTGGACAATGGTAAGCAGAGCCAGTACTTATATCAACCATGGCCTTATCTGTGTGAAGTTTGTATGTTCTCCCTGTGTTTGCGTAGGTTTCCTCCGGGTGCTGTGGTTTCCTCCCACACTCCAAAAAACACACTGTTAGGTTAATTGGCTGCTATCAAAATTGACCCTAGTCTCTCCCTCTCTGTCTGTGTGTGAGTGTGTGTCTATATTAGGGAATTTAGACTGTAAGCTCCAATAGGGTAGGGACTGATGTGAATGGGTTCTCTGTACAGCGCTGCGCTATTAGTGACACTATATAAATAAATGATAATGAGGATGATGATGATATGTGTTTACTATGCCTATACACATAGCCAGCTTCCACACTTGATTGGCAGATTAATGCATCATTATTGCTAAGTTTGATAACAGTTGTCTAATACAGTGACACTGGTAGAGAAAACCACTATATACATTCACATAAGCAGCTCTCATCATCATCATTTATGGCATAAGACTTCTTTAATTATACTAAGTTTTTGAGCAGGTCTGCATTATACTTAATTATATAAGGGAGATGTACTTTTAGTAAAAAGTAGCTCTCCAATTTCAAAAGTACATCAACGTAGTATTAATACTTAGATTTAAAGGTGTTTTGGGATAAATGAAATACATTCCCAGCAGCCATCTCCCTTTGCCTCTATCTTATTGCATATTTTGTCCTAATGTGCTTTCATATTTACATGTCACCATGTTTCCATTGGCTAGTACCTTAAAGTCAGATGTCTGTCAAGCAAACTGACCAGTGACAGAATTGCTTTGTGAGGTTTACATCTTTATGACATCAAATGCTTCACATGAAAAATGCAGTTCATTGTCAAAAATCAGCTATATTAGGAGAGTGAGAATTGTGTTTTAGCATCAATTACACACTAAATATGCTGTCATTGTGTATTTTTAATGGATGTCTTTCAGTTTTAAAGATAGACAGACCGATAGATAGATAGATAGATAGAAAGATAGAAAGATAGATAGATAGATAGATAGATAGATAGATAGATAGACAGACAGACAGACTGATTTCAACTGGAAGCAGTGCTTACATATTGCTTAATTTTTGGTGGTTATTAAATAGTATGGGTAGGCAAGAAAAGTGCATATATCTTTTATTAGCATAAACTTACCCAAATGCGCTCTTGCATATTTAAGGCATTCAAAGTAATAATATTTCACAGCATTAATACAGTTATGTACTAGACTGGACAATGGTAAGCAGAGCCAGTACTTATATCAACCATGGCCTTATCTGTGTGAAGTTTGTATGTTCTCCCTGTGTTTGCGTAGGTTTCCTCCGGGTGCTGTGGTTTCCTCCCACACTCCAAAAAACACACTGTTAGGTTAATTGGCTGCTATCAAAATTGACCCTAGTCTCTCCCTCTCTGTCTGTGTGTGAGTGTGTGTCTATATTAGGGAATTTAGACTGTAAGCTCCAATAGGGTAGGGACTGATGTGAATGGGTTCTCTGTACAGCGCTGCGCTATTAGTGACACTATATAAATAAATGATAATGAGGATGATGATGATATGTGTTTACTATGCCTATACACATAGCCAGCTTCCACACTTGATTGGCAGATTAATGCATCATTATTGCTAAGTTTGATAACAGTTGTCTAATACAGTGACACTGGTAGAGAAAACCACTATATACATTCACATAAGCAGCTCTCATCATCATCATTTATGGCATAAGACTTCTTTAATTATACTAAGTTTTTGAGCAGGTCTGCATTATACTTAATTATATAAGGGAGATGTACTTTTAGTAAAAAGTAGCTCTCCAATTTCAAAAGTACATCAACGTAGTATTAATACTTAGATTTAAAGGTGTTTTGGGATAAATGAAATACATTCCCAGCAGCCATCTCCCTTTGCCTCTATCTTATTGCATATTTTGTCCTAATGTGCTTTCATATTTACATGTCACCATGTTTCCATTGGCTAGTACCTTAAAGTCAGATGTCTGTCAAGCAAACTGACCAGTGACAGAATTGCTTTGTGAGGTTTACATCTTTATGACATCAAATGCTTCACATGAAAAATGCAGTTCATTGTCAAAAATCAGCTATATTAGGAGAGTGAGAATTGTGTTTTAGCATCAATTACACACTAAATATGCTGTCATTGTGTATTTTTAATGGATGTCTTTCAGTTTTAAAGATAGACAGACCGATAGATAGATAGATAGATAGATAGATAGATAGATAGATAGATAGATAGATAGATAGATAGATAGATAGATAGATAGACAGACAGACAGACTGATTTCAACTGGAAGCAGTGCTTACATATTGCTTAATTTTTGGTGGTTATTAAATAGTATGGGTAGGCAAGAAAAGTGCATATATCTTTTATTAGCATAAACTTACCCAAATGCGCTCTTGCATATTTAAGGCATTCAAAGTAATAATATTTCACAGCATTAATACAGTTATGTACTAGACTGGACAATGGTAAGCAGAGCCAGTACTTATATCAACCATGGCCTTATCTGTGTGAAGTTTGTATGTTCTCCCTGTGTTTGCGTAGGTTTCCTCCGGGTGCTGTGGTTTCCTCCCACACTCCAAAAAACACACTGTTAGGTTAATTGGCTGCTATCAAAATTGACCCTAGTCTCTCCCTCTCTGTCTGTGTGTGAGTGTGTGTCTATATTAGGGAATTTAGACTGTAAGCTCCAATAGGGTAGGGACTGATGTGAATGGGTTCTCTGTACAGCGCTGCGCTATTAGTGACACTATATAAATAAATGATAATGAGGATGATGATGATATGTGTTTACTATGCCTATACACATAGCCAGCTTCCACACTTGATTGGCAGATTAATGCATCATTATTGCTAAGTTTGATAACAGTTGTCTAATACAGTGACACTGGTAGAGAAAACCACTATATACATTCACATAAGCAGCTCTCATCATCATCATTTATGGCATAAGACTTCTTTAATTATACTAAGTTTTTGAGCAGGTCTGCATTATACTTAATTATATAAGGGAGATGTACTTTTAGTAAAAAGTAGCTCTCCAATTTCAAAAGTACATCAACGTAGTATTAATACTTAGATTTAAAGGTGTTTTGGGATAAATGAAATACATTCCCAGCAGCCATCTCCCTTTGCCTCTATCTTATTGCATATTTTGTCCTAATGTGCTTTCATATTTACATGTCACCATGTTTCCATTGGCTAGTACCTTAAAGTCAGATGTCTGTCAAGCAAACTGACCAGTGACAGAATTGCTTTGTGAGGTTTACATCTTTATGACATCAAATGCTTCACATGAAAAATGCAGTTCATTGTCAAAAATCAGCTATATTAGGAGAGTGAGAATTGTGTTTTAGCATCAATTACACACTAAATATGCTGTCATTGTGTATTTTTAATGGATGTCTTTCAGTTTTAAAGATAGACAGACCGATAGATAGATAGATAGATAGAAAGATAGAAAGATAGATAGATAGATAGATAGACAGACAGACAGACTGATTTCAACTGGAAGCAGTGCTTACATATTGCTTAATTTTTGGTGGTTATTAAATAGTATGGGTAGGCAAGAAAAGTGCATATATCTTTTATTAGCATAAACTTACCCATATGCGCTCTTGCATATTTAAGGCATTCAAAGTAATAATATTTCACAGCATTAATACAGTTATGTACTAGACTGGACAATGGTAAGCAGAGCCAGTACTTATATCAACCATGGCCTTATCTGTGTGAAGTTTGTATGTTCTCCCTGTGTTTGCGTAGGTTTCCTCCGGGTGCTGTGGTTTCCTCCCACACTCCAAAAAACACACTGTTAGGTTAATTGGCTGCTATCAAAATTGACCCTAGTCTCTCCCTCTCTGTCTGTGTGTGAGTGTGTGTCTATATTAGGGAATTTAGACTGTAAGCTCCAATAGGGTAGGGACTGATGTGAATGGGTTCTCTGTACAGCGCTGCGCTATTAGTGACACTATATAAATAAATGATAATGAGGATGATGATGATATGTGTTTACTATGCCTATACACATAGCCAGCTTCCACACTTGATTGGCAGATTAATGCATCATTATTGCTAAGTTTGATAACAGTTGTCTAATACAGTGACACTGGTAGAGAAAACCACTATATACATTCACATAAGCAGCTCTCATCATCATCATTTATGGCATAAGACTTCTTTAATTATACTAAGTTTTTGAGCAGGTCTGCATTATACTTAATTATATAAGGGAGATGTACTTTTAGTAAAAAGTAGCTCTCCAATTTCAAAAGTACATCAACGTAGTATTAATACTTAGATTTAAAGGTGTTTTGGGATAAATGAAATACATTCCCAGCAGCCATCTCCCTTTGCCTCTATCTTATTGCATATTTTGTCCTAATGTGCTTTCATATTTACATGTCACCATGTTTCCATTGGCTAGTACCTTAAAGTCAGATGTCTGTCAAGCAAACTGACCAGTGACAGAATTGCTTTGTGAGGTTTACATCTTTATGACATCAAATGCTTCACATGAAAAATGCAGTTCATTGTCAAAAATCAGCTATATTAGGAGAGTGAGAATTGTGTTTTAGCATCAATTACACACTAAATATGCTGTCATTGTGTATTTTTAATGGATGTCTTTCAGTTTTAAAGATAGACAGACCGATAGATAGATAGATAGATAGAAAGATAGAAAGATAGATAGATAGATAGATAGATAGATAGACAGACAGACAGACTGATTTCAACTGGAAGCAGTGCTTACATATTGCTTAATTTTTGGTGGTTATTAAATAGTATGGGTAGGCAAGAAAAGTGCATATATCTTTTATTAGCATAAACTTACCCAAATGCGCTCTTGCATATTTAAGGCATTCAAAGTAATAATATTTCACAGCATTAATACAGTTATGTACTAGACTGGACAATGGTAAGCAGAGCCAGTACTTATATCAACCATGGCCTTATCTGTGTGAAGTTTGTATGTTCTCCCTGTGTTTGCGTAGGTTTCCTCCGGGTGCTGTGGTTTCCTCCCACACTCCAAAAAACACACTGTTAGGTTAATTGGCTGCTATCAAAATTGACCCTAGTCTCTCCCTCTCTGTCTGTGTGTGAGTGTGTGTCTATATTAGGGAATTTAGACTGTAAGCTCCAATAGGGTAGGGACTGATGTGAATGGGTTCTCTGTACAGCGCTGCGCTATTAGTGACACTATATAAATAAATGATAATGAGGATGATGATGATATGTGTTTACTATGCCTATACACATAGCCAGCTTCCACACTTGATTGGCAGATTAATGCATCATTATTGCTAAGTTTGATAACAGTTGTCTAATACAGTGACACTGGTAGAGAAAACCACTATATACATTCACATAAGCAGCTCTCATCATCATCATTTATGGCATAAGACTTCTTTAATTATACTAAGTTTTTGAGCAGGTCTGCATTATACTTAATTATATAAGGGAGATGTACTTTTAGTAAAAAGTAGCTCTCCAATTTCAAAAGTACATCAACGTAGTATTAATACTTAGATTTAAAGGTGTTTTGGGATAAATGAAATACATTCCCAGCAGCCATCTCCCTTTGCCTCTATCTTATTGCATATTTTGTCCTAATGTGCTTTCATATTTACATGTCACCATGTTTCCATTGGCTAGTACCTTAAAGTCAGATGTCTGTCAAGCAAACTGACCAGTGACAGAATTGCTTTGTGAGGTTTACATCTTTATGACATCAAATGCTTCACATGAAAAATGCAGTTCATTGTCAAAAATCAGCTATATTAGGAGAGTGAGAATTGTGTTTTAGCATCAATTACACACTAAATATGCTGTCATTGTGTATTTTTAATGGATGTCTTTCAGTTTTAAAGATAGACAGACCGATAGATAGATAGATAGATAGATAGATAGATAGATAGAAAGATAGAAAGATAGATAGATAGATAGATAGATAGATAGATAGACAGACAGACAGACTGATTTCAACTGGAAGCAGTGCTTACATATTGCTTAATTTTTGGTGGTTATTAAATAGTATGGGTAGGCAAGAAAAGTGCATATATCTTTTATTAGCATAAACTTACCCAAATGCGCTCTTGCATATTTAAGGCATTCAAAGTAATAATATTTCACAGCATTAATACAGTTATGTACTAGACTGGACAATGGTAAGCAGAGCCAGTACTTATATCAACCATGGCCTTATCTGTGTGAAGTTTGTATGTTCTCCCTGTGTTTGCGTAGGTTTCCTCCGGGTGCTGTGGTTTCCTCCCACACTCCAAAAAACACACTGTTAGGTTAATTGGCTGCTATCAAAATTGACCCTAGTCTCTCCCTCTCTGTCTGTGTGTGAGTGTGTGTCTATATTAGGGAATTTAGACTGTAAGCTCCAATAGGGTAGGGACTGATGTGAATGGGTTCTCTGTACAGCGCTGCGCTATTAGTGACACTATATAAATAAATGATAATGAGGATGATGATGATATGTGTTTACTATGCCTATACACATAGCCAGCTTCCACACTTGATTGGCAGATTAATGCATCATTATTGCTAAGTTTGATAACAGTTGTCTAATACAGTGACACTGGTAGAGAAAACCACTATATACATTCACATAAGCAGCTCTCATCATCATCATTTATGGCATAAGACTTCTTTAATTATACTAAGTTTTTGAGCAGGTCTGCATTATACTTAATTATATAAGGGAGATGTACTTTTAGTAAAAAGTAGCTCTCCAATTTCAAAAGTACATCAACGTAGTATTAATACTTAGATTTAAAGGTGTTTTGGGATAAATGAAATACATTCCCAGCAGCCATCTCCCTTTGCCTCTATCTTATTGCATATTTTGTCCTAATGTGCTTTCATATTTACATGTCACCATGTTTCCATTGGCTAGTACCTTAAAGTCAGATGTCTGTCAAGCAAACTGACCAGTGACAGAATTGCTTTGTGAGGTTTACATCTTTATGACATCAAATGCTTCACATGAAAAATGCAGTTCATTGTCAAAAATCAGCTATATTAGGAGAGTGAGAATTGTGTTTTAGCATCAATTACACACTAAATATGCTGTCATTGTGTATTTTTAATGGATGTCTTTCAGTTTTAAAGATAGACAGACCGATAGATAGATAGATAGATAGATAGATAGATAGAAAGATAGAAAGATAGATAGATAGATAGATAGATAGATAGATAGACAGACAGACAGACTGATTTCAACTGGAAGCAGTGCTTACATATTGCTTAATTTTTGGTGGTTATTAAATAGTATGGGTAGGCAAGAAAAGTGCATATATCTTTTATTAGCATAAACTTACCCAAATGCGCTCTTGCATATTTAAGGCATTCAAAGTAATAATATTTCACAGCATTAATACAGTTATGTACTAGACTGGACAATGGTAAGCAGAGCCAGTACTTATATCAACCATGGCCTTATCTGTGTGAAGTTTGTATGTTCTCCCTGTGTTTGCGTAGGTTTCCTCCGGGTGCTGTGGTTTCCTCCCACACTCCAAAAAACACACTGTTAGGTTAATTGGCTGCTATCAAAATTGACCCTAGTCTCTCCCTCTCTGTCTGTGTGTGAGTGTGTGTCTATATTAGGGAATTTAGACTGTAAGCTCCAATAGGGTAGGGACTGATGTGAATGGGTTCTCTGTACAGCGCTGCGCTATTAGTGACACTATATAAATAAATGATAATGAGGATGATGATGATATGTGTTTACTATGCCTATACACATAGCCAGCTTCCACACTTGATTGGCAGATTAATGCATCATTATTGCTAAGTTTGATAACAGTTGTCTAATACAGTGACACTGGTAGAGAAAACCACTATATACATTCACATAAGCAGCTCTCATCATCATCATTTATGGCATAAGACTTCTTTAATTATACTAAGTTTTTGAGCAGGTCTGCATTATACTTAATTATATAAGGGAGATGTACTTTTAGTAAAAAGTAGCTCTCCAATTTCAAAAGTACATCAACGTAGTATTAATACTTAGATTTAAAGGTGTTTTGGGATAAATGAAATACATTCCCAGCAGCCATCTCCCTTTGCCTCTATCTTATTGCATATTTTGTCCTAATGTGCTTTCATATTTACATGTCACCATGTTTCCATTGGCTAGTACCTTAAAGTCAGATGTCTGTCAAGCAAACTGACCAGTGACAGAATTGCTTTGTGAGGTTTACATCTTTATGACATCAAATGCTTCACATGAAAAATGCAGTTCATTGTCAAAAATCAGCTATATTAGGAGAGTGAGAATTGTGTTTTAGCATCAATTACACACTAAATATGCTGTCATTGTGTATTTTTAATGGATGTCTTTCAGTTTTAAAGATAGACAGACCGATAGATAGATAGATAGATAGAAAGATAGAAAGATAGATAGATAGATAGATAGACAGACAGACAGACTGATTTCAACTGGAAGCAGTGCTTACATATTGCTTAATTTTTGGTGGTTATTAAATAGTATGGGTAGGCAAGAAAAGTGCATATATCTTTTATTAGCATAAACTTACCCATATGCGCTCTTGCATATTTAAGGCATTCAAAGTAATAATATTTCACAGCATTAATACAGTTATGTACTAGACTGGACAATGGTAAGCAGAGCCAGTACTTATATCAACCATGGCCTTATCTGTGTGAAGTTTGTATGTTCTCCCTGTGTTTGCGTAGGTTTCCTCCGGGTGCTGTGGTTTCCTCCCACACTCCAAAAAACACACTGTTAGGTTAATTGGCTGCTATCAAAATTGACCCTAGTCTCTCCCTCTCTGTCTGTGTGTGAGTGTGTGTCTATATTAGGGAATTTAGACTGTAAGCTCCAATAGGGTAGGGACTGATGTGAATGGGTTCTCTGTACAGCGCTGCGCTATTAGTGACACTATATAAATAAATGATAATGAGGATGATGATGATATGTGTTTACTATGCCTATACACATAGCCAGCTTCCACACTTGATTGGCAGATTAATGCATCATTATTGCTAAGTTTGATAACAGTTGTCTAATACAGTGACACTGGTAGAGAAAACCACTATATACATTCACATAAGCAGCTCTCATCATCATCATTTATGGCATAAGACTTCTTTAATTATACTAAGTTTTTGAGCAGGTCTGCATTATACTTAATTATATAAGGGAGATGTACTTTTAGTAAAAAGTAGCTCTCCAATTTCAAAAGTACATCAACGTAGTATTAATACTTAGATTTAAAGGTGTTTTGGGATAAATGAAATACATTCCCAGCAGCCATCTCCCTTTGCCTCTATCTTATTGCATATTTTGTCCTAATGTGCTTTCATATTTACATGTCACCATGTTTCCATTGGCTAGTACCTTAAAGTCAGATGTCTGTCAAGCAAACTGACCAGTGACAGAATTGCTTTGTGAGGTTTACATCTTTATGACATCAAATGCTTCACATGAAAAATGCAGTTCATTGTCAAAAATCAGCTATATTAGGAGAGTGAGAATTGTGTTTTAGCATCAATTACACACTAAATATGCTGTCATTGTGTATTTTTAATGGATGTCTTTCAGTTTTAAAGATAGACAGACCGATAGATAGATAGATAGATAGAAAGATAGAAAGATAGATAGATAGATAGATAGATAGATAGACAGACAGACAGACTGATTTCAACTGGAAGCAGTGCTTACATATTGCTTAATTTTTGGTGGTTATTAAATAGTATGGGTAGGCAAGAAAAGTGCATATATCTTTTATTAGCATAAACTTACCCAAATGCGCTCTTGCATATTTAAGGCATTCAAAGTAATAATATTTCACAGCATTAATACAGTTATGTACTAGACTGGACAATGGTAAGCAGAGCCAGTACTTATATCAACCATGGCCTTATCTGTGTGAAGTTTGTATGTTCTCCCTGTGTTTGCGTAGGTTTCCTCCGGGTGCTGTGGTTTCCTCCCACACTCCAAAAAACACACTGTTAGGTTAATTGGCTGCTATCAAAATTGACCCTAGTCTCTCCCTCTCTGTCTGTGTGTGAGTGTGTGTCTATATTAGGGAATTTAGACTGTAAGCTCCAATAGGGTAGGGACTGATGTGAATGGGTTCTCTGTACAGCGCTGCGCTATTAGTGACACTATATAAATAAATGATAATGAGGATGATGATGATATGTGTTTACTATGCCTATACACATAGCCAGCTTCCACACTTGATTGGCAGATTAATGCATCATTATTGCTAAGTTTGATAACAGTTGTCTAATACAGTGACACTGGTAGAGAAAACCACTATATACATTCACATAAGCAGCTCTCATCATCATCATTTATGGCATAAGACTTCTTTAATTATACTAAGTTTTTGAGCAGGTCTGCATTATACTTAATTATATAAGGGAGATGTACTTTTAGTAAAAAGTAGCTCTCCAATTTCAAAAGTACATCAACGTAGTATTAATACTTAGATTTAAAGGTGTTTTGGGATAAATGAAATACATTCCCAGCAGCCATCTCCCTTTGCCTCTATCTTATTGCATATTTTGTCCTAATGTGCTTTCATATTTACATGTCACCATGTTTCCATTGGCTAGTACCTTAAAGTCAGATGTCTGTCAAGCAAACTGACCAGTGACAGAATTGCTTTGTGAGGTTTACATCTTTATGACATCAAATGCTTCACATGAAAAATGCAGTTCATTGTCAAAAATCAGCTATATTAGGAGAGTGAGAATTGTGTTTTAGCATCAATTACACACTAAATATGCTGTCATTGTGTATTTTTAATGGATGTCTTTCAGTTTTAAAGATAGACAGACCGATAGATAGATAGATAGATAGAAAGATAGAAAGATAGATAGATAGATAGATAGACAGACAGACAGACTGATTTCAACTGGAAGCAGTGCTTACATATTGCTTAATTTTTGGTGGTTATTAAATAGTATGGGTAGGCAAGAAAAGTGCATATATCTTTTATTAGCATAAACTTACCCATATGCGCTCTTGCATATTTAAGGCATTCAAAGTAATAATATTTCACAGCATTAATACAGTTATGTACTAGACTGGACAATGGTAAGCAGAGCCAGTACTTATATCAACCATGGCCTTATCTGTGTGAAGTTTGTATGTTCTCCCTGTGTTTGCGTAGGTTTCCTCCGGGTGCTGTGGTTTCCTCCCACACTCCAAAAAACACACTGTTAGGTTAATTGGCTGCTATCAAAATTGACCCTAGTCTCTCCCTCTCTGTCTGTGTGTGAGTGTGTGTCTATATTAGGGAATTTAGACTGTAAGCTCCAATAGGGTAGGGACTGATGTGAATGGGTTCTCTGTACAGCGCTGCGCTATTAGTGACACTATATAAATAAATGATAATGAGGATGATGATGATATGTGTTTACTATGCCTATACACATAGCCAGCTTCCACACTTGATTGGCAGATTAATGCATCATTATTGCTAAGTTTGATAACAGTTGTCTAATACAGTGACACTGGTAGAGAAAACCACTATATACATTCACATAAGCAGCTCTCATCATCATCATTTATGGCATAAGACTTCTTTAATTATACTAAGTTTTTGAGCAGGTCTGCATTATACTTAATTATATAAGGGAGATGTACTTTTAGTAAAAAGTAGCTCTCCAATTTCAAAAGTACATCAACGTAGTATTAATACTTAGATTTAAAGGTGTTTTGGGATAAATGAAATACATTCCCAGCAGCCATCTCCCTTTGCCTCTATCTTATTGCATATTTTGTCCTAATGTGCTTTCATATTTACATGTCACCATGTTTCCATTGGCTAGTACCTTAAAGTCAGATGTCTGTCAAGCAAACTGACCAGTGACAGAATTGCTTTGTGAGGTTTACATCTTTATGACATCAAATGCTTCACATGAAAAATGCAGTTCATTGTCAAAAATCAGCTATATTAGGAGAGTGAGAATTGTGTTTTAGCATCAATTACACACTAAATATGCTGTCATTGTGTATTTTTAATGGATGTCTTTCAGTTTTAAAGATAGACAGACCGATAGATAGATAGATAGATAGAAAGATAGAAAGATAGATAGATAGATAGATAGACAGACAGACAGACTGATTTCAACTGGAAGCAGTGCTTACATATTGCTTAATTTTTGGTGGTTATTAAATAGTATGGGTAGGCAAGAAAAGTGCATATATCTTTTATTAGCATAAACTTACCCATATGCGCTCTTGCATATTTAAGGCATTCAAAGTAATAATATTTCACAGCATTAATACAGTTATGTACTAGACTGGACAATGGTAAGCAGAGCCAGTACTTATATCAACCATGGCCTTATCTGTGTGAAGTTTGTATGTTCTCCCTGTGTTTGCGTAGGTTTCCTCCGGGTGCTGTGGTTTCCTCCCACACTCCAAAAAACACACTGTTAGGTTAATTGGCTGCTATCAAAATTGACCCTAGTCTCTCCCTCTCTGTCTGTGTGTGAGTGTGTGTCTATATTAGGGAATTTAAACTGTAAGCTCCAATAGGGTAGGGACTGATGTGAATGGGTTCTCTGTACAGCGCTGCGCTATTAGTGACACTATATAAATAAATGATAATGAGGATGATGATGATATGTGTTTACTATGCCTATACACATAGCCAGCTTCCACACTTGATTGGCAGATTAATGCATCATTATTGCTAAGTTTGATAACAGTTGTCTAATACAGTGACACTGGTAGAGAAAACCACTATATACATTCACATAAGCAGCTCTCATCATCATCATTTATGGCATAAGACTTCTTTAATTATACTAAGTTTTTGAGCAGGTCTGCATTATACTTAATTATATAAGGGAGATGTACTTTTAGTAAAAAGTAGCTCTCCAATTTCAAAAGTACATCAACGTAGTATTAATACTTAGATTTAAAGGTGTTTTGGGATAAATGAAATACATTCCCAGCAGCCATCTCCCTTTGCCTCTATCTTATTGCATATTTTGTCCTAATGTGCTTTCATATTTACATGTCACCATGTTTCCATTGGCTAGTACCTTAAAGTCAGATGTCTGTCAAGCAAACTGACCAGTGACAGAATTGCTTTGTGAGGTTTACATCTTTATGACATCAAATGCTTCACATGAAAAATGCAGTTCATTGTCAAAAATCAGCTATATTAGGAGAGTGAGAATTGTGTTTTAGCATCAATTACACACTAAATATGCTGTCATTGTGTATTTTTAATGGATGTCTTTCAGTTTTAAAGATAGACAGACCGATAGATAGATAGATAGATAGAAAGATAGAAAGATAGATAGATAGATAGATAGATAGATAGACAGACAGACAGACTGATTTCAACTGGAAGCAGTGCTTACATATTGCTTAATTTTTGGTGGTTATTAAATAGTATGGGTAGGCAAGAAAAGTGCATATATCTTTTATTAGCATAAACTTACCCAAATGCGCTCTTGCATATTTAAGGCATTCAAAGTAATAATATTTCACAGCATTAATACAGTTATGTACTAGACTGGACAATGGTAAGCAGAGCCAGTACTTATATCAACCATGGCCTTATCTGTGTGAAGTTTGTATGTTCTCCCTGTGTTTGCGTAGGTTTCCTCCGGGTGCTGTGGTTTCCTCCCACACTCCAAAAAACACACTGTTAGGTTAATTGGCTGCTATCAAAATTGACCCTAGTCTCTCCCTCTCTGTCTGTGTGTGAGTGTGTGTCTATATTAGGGAATTTAGACTGTAAGCTCCAATAGGGTAGGGACTGATGTGAATGGGTTCTCTGTACAGCGCTGCGCTATTAGTGACACTATATAAATAAATGATAATGAGGATGATGATGATATGTGTTTACTATGCCTATACACATAGCCAGCTTCCACACTTGATTGGCAGATTAATGCATCATTATTGCTAAGTTTGATAACAGTTGTCTAATACAGTGACACTGGTAGAGAAAACCACTATATACATTCACATAAGCAGCTCTCATCATCATCATTTATGGCATAAGACTTCTTTAATTATACTAAGTTTTTGAGCAGGTCTGCATTATACTTAATTATATAAGGGAGATGTACTTTTAGTAAAAAGTAGCTCTCCAATTTCAAAAGTACATCAACGTAGTATTAATACTTAGATTTAAAGGTGTTTTGGGATAAATGAAATACATTCCCAGCAGCCATCTCCCTTTGCCTCTATCTTATTGCATATTTTGTCCTAATGTGCTTTCATATTTACATGTCACCATGTTTCCATTGGCTAGTACCTTAAAGTCAGATGTCTGTCAAGCAAACTGACCAGTGACAGAATTGCTTTGTGAGGTTTACATCTTTATGACATCAAATGCTTCACATGAAAAATGCAGTTCATTGTCAAAAATCAGCTATATTAGGAGAGTGAGAATTGTGTTTTAGCATCAATTACACACTAAATATGCTGTCATTGTGTATTTTTAATGGATGTCTTTCAGTTTTAAAGATAGACAGACCGATAGATAGATAGATAGATAGAAAGATAGAAAGATAGATAGATAGATAGATAGATAGATAGACAGACAGACAGACTGATTTCAACTGGAAGCAGTGCTTACATATTGCTTAATTTTTGGTGGTTATTAAATAGTATGGGTAGGCAAGAAAAGTGCATATATCTTTTATTAGCATAAACTTACCCAAATGCGCTCTTGCATATTTAAGGCATTCAAAGTAATAATATTTCACAGCATTAATACAGTTATGTACTAGACTGGACAATGGTAAGCAGAGCCAGTACTTATATCAACCATGGCCTTATCTGTGTGAAGTTTGTATGTTCTCCCTGTGTTTGCGTAGGTTTCCTCCGGGTGCTGTGGTTTCCTCCCACACTCCAAAAAACACACTGTTAGGTTAATTGGCTGCTATCAAAATTGACCCTAGTCTCTCCCTCTCTGTCTGTGTGTGAGTGTGTGTCTATATTAGGGAATTTAGACTGTAAGCTCCAATAGGGTAGGGACTGATGTGAATGGGTTCTCTGTACAGCGCTGCGCTATTAGTGACACTATATAAATAAATGATAATGAGGATGATGATGATATGTGTTTACTATGCCTATACACATAGCCAGCTTCCACACTTGATTGGCAGATTAATGCATCATTATTGCTAAGTTTGATAACAGTTGTCTAATACAGTGACACTGGTAGAGAAAACCACTATATACATTCACATAAGCAGCTCTCATCATCATCATTTATGGCATAAGACTTCTTTAATTATACTAAGTTTTTGAGCAGGTCTGCATTATACTTAATTATATAAGGGAGATGTACTTTTAGTAAAAAGTAGCTCTCCAATTTCAAAAGTACATCAACGTAGTATTAATACTTAGATTTAAAGGTGTTTTGGGATAAATGAAATACATTCCCAGCAGCCATCTCCCTTTGCCTCTATCTTATTGCATATTTTGTCCTAATGTGCTTTCATATTTACATGTCACCATGTTTCCATTGGCTAGTACCTTAAAGTCAGATGTCTGTCAAGCAAACTGACCAGTGACAGAATTGCTTTGTGAGGTTTACATCTTTATGACATCAAATGCTTCACATGAAAAATGCAGTTCATTGTCAAAAATCAGCTATATTAGGAGAGTGAGAATTGTGTTTTAGCATC
The DNA here is from genome assembly GCF_038048845.1 of Mixophyes fleayi. Classification (NCBI taxonomy): domain Eukaryota; kingdom Metazoa; phylum Chordata; class Amphibia; order Anura; family Limnodynastidae; genus Mixophyes; species Mixophyes fleayi. The sequence goes on from NW_027448298.1 coordinate 53,994, forward strand.
AATTACACACTAAATATGCTGTCATTGTGTATTTTTAATGGATGTCTTTCAGTTTTAAAGATAGACAGACCGATAGATAGATA